>NW_024080471.1:1854820-1943927 GCF_014754425.2 Oryx dammah
CACTCTGCTCTCTTTTAAGACTAAGTGTGTTTCTCACCTCTTTCTGGGCACAGAGCCTTGGGCTCTGTGTGTGTGTGTGTGTGTGTGCGTGTCAGAGAGTGAACACAAGGATGCCCTGGGCAGAGTGAACCGGCTGCTGTGGATCCATTCAGAATGTCCCTGCAGTGGGGACACCAGGAAGTCCCAGTCTCACAAACCCAAAGCAAGCTTTGGGAAGGTCAGCAGATGTCAGCACGATGGGAACCGAGGAAAGGAAAGTTGAGAGCCTCATGTTCTGGCCCACACAGAGTGTGGGAGGGCGGGAGGCCAGGGGTGGAGGAGTGGGGGTCACCCTGGGGCAGGGAAGGGACGGAGCTCAGGCCTGCGGGGAGGTGACAGGTGTCTGGTATGGCAGTGTTAGGGTCACACCGATGCCTGCAGGGCCAGGGAGTGGTGGGGGTGTGAGCGCTGCCTGGCGCTGACCCTGCCTCAGGGTGGACAGACATGGCTTCCCATGTCTGTGTGCAAAGCATGTCTCTTGTGTGCAAAGCATTTCCTCAGAGCCCCTCATGGGCTTGGGGCAGGATTCAGGGCAACACCCAGGGGTCCTGCCCTGGACGCTTCTCCGCAGCTCACTTGCCGGGGCAGCTCCTCAGGGCTGGTGCACTGGCTGGGGAGGGGAGAGGCAGGCTGCGGCCTGTGCCGCCCGGGGTGGTGGCGGGAGCTTGGAGTCCCCAGTGTCTCTTCTGAGTGGCTCTGGGTTCTCCGCAGTGCAGGGTGACTTTGGGGAGCAGTGGGCGAGTGCCAGCTCAGGGAGGAGGGGCCTGGGCCTTGGTAAGTGTCCTAGCTCTTCAGAGGAGAGGCCCCCATTTCTCCTGGGGGACACACGTGCTGGGACCCCAGCCAGGCAGCTGGCCTGGTAGGTGTAGCCTTGAGAACTCAGGGGGCGCTTAAATTGGCTTGTCCAGCTCCACCCAGCCCGGGCTCCTCCCAGGCGCGGTGCTGCTGCCCTAGTTGACATGCCTCAGAGGCGAAGCCACTTGCCCACTTCTTCTCCCAGTTTCAACACAACAACGAACCTTCCTCAGCTGTCTCCCCCTCTGGCTCTTTTGCACCCTGCTCTCCTCCCTTGCACGGGGCTGACTGTGAAGGGTGTTCTCTGCTTGCTTACCGCACATCATCACCTCCCACACAGCCTGGCCCACTCCCATCTGTGCGCCCCCCACTCCTGGGAAACAGGCTCCAGAGGCCCGGGGACGTCTCCAGCCCTGCTCACAGGCTGTGGTCCCCAGGGCTCTGCAGGTTCCCCTCCTCTCCTGGCGCACTCAGTGTCCCCCTTCCTGTGGACCTGGGCCTCCACTTTCTCTTCTCAACCCTGGCTTCCATTTCTTCCTTGGTGCTGATCCCAACCCAGCTCTTCCGGGCAGCATTCAAGCCCAGACCTGCCTGCTGCCTCCCAGGTGACCACGGTCATTGCACCCCTAATCCTCCCCTGCCCCGTCCCCTCTCTGAACAGATGAGACAGCCAGGGTCTCTCTTGGACCTCTGCCAGGTCAGCCCTGGCATTGATTGAGTGTTCAGCTAGTTTGCCCCCACCCTGACTTCTCTTTCATGGCTTCTCCTCCCTCTGCCCACTGCCACCTGGGGCCGGGCTGCCCTCCCCTGGCCTGGACACCCCAGCAGCCCCCTGCCCCTGCAGTGCCTGCCCTACGGTGCAGCCAGGTGACCTTTTTAACCTTCTCTTTGTAAAAATGCTGAGCCTGATGCTCCACGCAGCCCTGCCTATCCCCACCTAGTCGGCTCCCAGCCTTCCTCAGGGTGCCTTCCTGCACAGGTGTGCTCTGAGGGTGCCCTGGGCATGCGGTATAATTGTCAGGCTGTGATCCCTCGGGGTCAAGTCTATACTTGGCCCGTTGGTCCCAGTTGGACCACCAGCTCTGAGAGGGTGGCTGTGCTGGAGGACTCAGCAGACATTCGTGGGATATGTGTGAAAATCTGTGAGCTGCTCTGCGTGGCGGGGTAGAGAAGTGCGGATCTGTGTCTGGGAACCTGTGTGCTGGGGGCCATCTTGCTTCCCCTTTCAGGGAGGGGAGAGGGGAGCAGACCCACAGGCTCTGGGAATGGCAAGAAGGGGGCGTCTCTGGGGACCCAGGCCCCTGTTCAGGAAGGAGTAGTGGGGGCAGCTGGGGAGCCAGGCCCCCGCCTGTTGTCGCCACCACTTCCGTTTCTCCAAGCGTCACCCTCAGACTCTACCTTGAAGAGAGAGTTCGCCCTGGATCTGGTTGTCATGGTAACGCTGTTAACAAAGAGTAGCTTCCGTGGAGGAGGCTGACTTACCCAGAAACTGAGGGGGCTGGGCGAGGGTGTGAGTTCTGATGGGTTCATTAGCTGAGCCTGTTTCCCCAACCGCCACCAAAGCTGCCCAAGCCACTTGGACCCCTCTGGCTGGGCCTGGTACCCAGACCCTCCCCATGTGACTGTCATGAAGCTTCCATCCCGTCTGGGTGTGGCTTGTATTTCAGCCACAGCTGGCTCTCGGGGCAGGCCCAGGGAGGCCTCTGAGTTGAGGTGGGTGCAGGCTGTGTCCTGGCACCAGACACCTCCCAGGGTGAGGAGTCTTTGTGGAAACCCAGGCTCAGAGGCCCAGATTTCTCTTTCCCAGGACTTTCCTGAAGGCTGGTTCTGGTGCCCAAGTCCATTTCAGTTGTGGCCTCTGAACAAGCCCTGTCCGGACTCCGTTACTGCCCTGAGATTAGGGCTTTGATTAAATGAGGGGCAGCCCTGGCCAAGCTGACGGGGGGACAGTGGGCTCTGGGGTCCAGGTCTCTGCCCCTAGAGTGGGGTGAGAGTGAAGGAAGGCAAGAGCTGGCCACGTGGACCAGCTCAGGGACAAGGCTGGGTGGATTAGGGTTGGATGGGATTAGAGGCTCATAGGGGAGGAGCTCGTGGAGTTCTGAGGTGAGCTTCCTCAGCTTTCCTGAGTTAATCACTCTGAGCAGGCAGAAGGCTCCGTCAATTATTCGTTTCACTGTGGTTATCAGCAGTGGGTGGCCCCCACTGGGCAGATGAGGCCAGGAGCAGGAAGACATCAGGGCTGCTCTGGGAAGAGCCCACGTCCTGTCCACACCGCCCAGGTCTCCACTCCCTGCTCAGCCCCACCGCAGGAAGAGCCGTCCATGCCCGGCACCCCACCCTCCTTGAGCCTGGGAGCCCGCCCGACCAAGGCAAGTCTGAGTGTCTCTGACAGTGTTCCCTGCGGTGGTGACCTGTGAGCGCCTGGGCCCTGGCCCCTCCCTGCTGGGTCAGGGGGCTCTCCAGGACGGAGCAAGGGTTGACAGTGAGCAGGGTGGGCCATGGTCCAGCTGTTCCTGTGGGAAAGACAAGGGCAGACAGAATCACTTCCGGAGTGGGCATGTCACGTAGGGTAGAGCCTGGAGCCCCCCACAGTGCCTGGACGGCCCCCAGGATGCAGGGCTCAGGAGCTCCAGGCTGCTTGTGGAACCAGGCAGTCAGTGATGGAAACGTTCATGGATATTGCCTGCAAACCGGCCGTCAGAACACCGCAAGGAGTATCAAAGACACCCTGTGATTCAGACCGTGTTTTCTGTCTACAATGCAGTTCCGATAGAAATTAACAACAAAACAGAGTCTAGGTATTTGGAAAATTTAAAATACATGTATGGCAACTCACTCCAGTGTTCTTGCCTGGAGAATCCCAGGGACGGGGGAGCCTGGTGGGCTGCCGTCTGTGGGGTTGCACAGAGTCAGACACGACTCAAGTGACTTAGCAGCAGCCGCAGCATAAAGACTTAGTGAATCCAAGAAGCAGTCAGAATGGAAATGAGATGACAAGGAAATTAAATGATGGAAGTATTTTGCGGGACATTTGTGGCCCGCAGCCTTCGTGGCACTGCAGATGTCACCAGCTGACCTTGTCTGGAGAGCCCGAATCTGTGTCCAGGTGCCTCCTCCTCGACCCTGGCTGCTGGGAAAGGGGTCAGAGCAGTGGGCAGGCCTCCCAAGACTGCAGGGGTGCCTAGGGGAGAATTCAGTATCCCTTGGCTTCTCCACGTGATCAGGCCAGGCTGGGTCTGGGGGAGCTGCCCTGCCCCCAGTACACAGACACAGCTTTTGAAGAATGTTTATTTGGCTGCGCAGAGTCCTGGTTGCAGCATGTGGAATCTTGCATCGTCCCTGCGGCATGCGGATCTTTCGTTATGGCGTGTGAACTCTCAGTTGCTACATGTGGGATTAAGCTTCCTGACCAGGGATCAAACCCCGGGCCCCTGCATTGGCAGTGAGTCGTAGCCACTGGACCACCCGGGAAGTCTGAGACCAAGGCTTCTAAAGCACATACTCTGGCCACGGGCACCATTCACACATCATAGCCACTCCCACCCCTGGAAGGGAGGACACCGTGTGTGTCTCAGGTTGGACTGAAAAAGTGTGGTTCTGTGAGGTGACCGGGGCTTGTTAGGGGAAGAAAAGGAAGGGCCAGTGCAGGGAAAGGCCCAAGGCTGCAGAGAAGAGAGAGGATGGAACCGTGGGCAGTGTGGCGGCCGGAGCCCTGGACCGCCCCATCTGTGCTCAGGATCTTGGCATACTGCGCGTGTACATGGGCTCCGTGTATGTGTGTGTAAACGTGTGTGTGCACACTCACACGCAAGCACCAGCCCTGACCAGCCCTCTATCCCAAGGACTCTGCTGGGCATTTCACTAATACCTGACGTAATTTAATGCTGTAGACTTCTTTTTTGATGCTGGCATCATTATGCCAACTTTGCTCATGAGCCTCTTGGGTCTGGAGAGAGAGGCCAAGGCAGGGTTTGAATGCAGGTCTTTCCTCTGGGCCAAGGACACTTTGGAGAGTGGGTGACATGTTTCTTCGGGGCCTCCCCTTATCTTCCTGGACCCTTCGTGCTGCCCTCTCCCTGGGTGCAGCCCCTGAGCGGGCTCTTGTTCTCTTCCCTGGCTTTGACTGTGACCTTCCCTCGCTCCCTGTGCTTCCCTGAACTCACACTCACACCTCAGGCCTCAGCTTGGACAGGGCTCCTGGCAGGAGGCTCTCCACCCCCTGGGGCTGCTGAGGTTCCTTTCCTCTGGGCTGTAGAGCCCCAGGGATGTGTAGTGGGCGTAACAGGCTCCCCAGGTGCTGGCTGCTCTTCTGAGTACTTTGCCTGTATCCCCTCATCTCACAAACACTGTTGAAAGATCATGTTCCCCAGACGCAGAGCCTGAGATGGGAGTTCTGACACATGGGGTGTACAGGGTGTGCTCTTGGGGGAATATGGGGGTGAGCAAGCAGGTAGGAAAGTGGGGAGGCAAGCATGCAGTTTCACAAACATGCAGTTCCTTTTCTATTTATACTATTATAAATAGTATAATAAATTATTTATACTATGTATATTTTGTTTTGGAATATACTATTTTATTGGATATAATTTACAATGTTGTATTAGTTTCTGCTATACTACGAAGTGAACCAACTGTATATATTCATACACCCGCTCGCTCTTGGACCTCCCTCCCTCCCTCCCGACCCCAATCCCAACCCTCTGGGTCATCAGAGCCCCGGGCTGAGCCCCCTGTGCTATTCAGCAGCTTCCCACTGGCTGTTCACATGTGGTTGTGTGTATATGTCAGTCCTACTCTCTCATTCATCCCACCCTTCCCTTTCCTCCTTGTATCCACACAACTATTCTCTATGTCAGCAACTCTATTCCTGCCCTGAAAATTATACTTTTATTGGGACATACTTGATTTACAATGTTGGGTTAGTTTCAGGTGTACAGCAAAGTGATTCAGTTGTACATGTACATATGTCCACTCTTTTTAAGATTCTTTCCCTACATAGTTCATTACAGAGTATTGAGTAGAGTTCCCTGTGCTATATGGTAGGTCCTTATTCAGTTCAGTTCAGTCACTCAGTCGTGTCCGACTCTTTGCGACCCCATGGACTGCAGCATGCCAGGCTTCCCTGTCCATCACCAACTTCCAGAGCTTGCTCAAACTAATGTCCATAGAGTCGGTGATGCCATTCAACCATCTCATCCTCTGTCATCCCCTTGTCCTCCCACCTTCAATCTTTCCCAGCATCAGGGTCTTTTCCAGTGAGTCGATTATTTGCATCAGGTGGCCAGAGTATTGGCGTTTCAGCTTCAGCATCAGTCCTTCCAATGAATATTCAGGACTTATTTCCTTTAGGATTGATTGGTTTGATCTCCTCGAATTCCAAGGGACTCTCAAGAGTCTTCTCCAACATCACAGTTCAAAAGCCTCAACTCTTTGGCACGCAGCTTTCTTTATGGTCCAACTCTCATATCTATACATGACTACTGGAAAAATCATAGCTTTGACTAGACAGACCTTTGTTGGCACAGTAATGTCTTTGCTTTTTAATAGGCTGTCTAGGTTGGTCATAGCTTTTCTTCCAAGGAGGAAGCGTCTTTTAATTGCATGGCTGCACCCACCATCTGCAGTGATTTTGGAGCCCAAGAAAATGAAGTCTGTCACTGTTTCTGTCAATCTGAATCTTCCAAGTTATCCCTCTTTCCCCCTTTGGTAACCATGAGTTTGTTCTCTACATCTGTGACTTGAGTTCTGATTTGTAAGTAGGTTCATTTGTACCATTTTTTTAAGATCCACATATAAGCAGTAGCGTGTGGTATTTGTCTTTCTCTGTCCGACTTCATGCAGTATGATTATAGGCCCATCCGTGTCGCTGCAAATGCATTACTTCATTCTTTTTAGGACCGTGGTTTTACTTGCCCGTGCTTTTCACCTCAGGCCACCTGATAAGGCAGACTTGTTTGGAAGTGCCTTCACCCAGGCAGGAGTCCCCCACCTTAGGGTTACACACCCCCACACCCACCTACTCATGTGACCCCGTTGAACTGAACTCAATCGTTCATCTGTTTTCCCATCGCTTGTTAACAGGTTGACTCAAACACTTTTCAGAGCTTGGGTCCCTGAGGGGCTCAAGTGAGGACTGGCCTCTGTCCATGCTCCTGTACACACCCCTCTGCAGCCCTGAGCTCATCTGTGCTGTGTGGCTTTCACTAGGGGCTGTAAATGTCCTCCCATAGATGACCACTGCAGACCTGAACCTCTGCAGCCCTGATGTTGGAGGCCCGCGTGTCCTGGCCCCAGGCTGCAGCCGTGCACCTTGGCTGGAAGAGCCCACTGCCCAGTTGGCCAGGCCCTGGGTGGTAGGAGGAGGGTGGTTGTGACCTCGTGAATCTGTCAGCCCCAAGGGGCACCCCATACCCCAGGCCAGCAAGGAAAACTGGAGCAGGGCCCACCTGCCCTCTGTGGGAGCCCAGTGAGGATGAACCCAGGTTCCATCAGATATTTTACTGCAGGGATTAAAAACTATAAGCACAGCCTAATGAGATAGTCACCAGGGCTGGTGCTGGAGGATGACAACGTGTCTGCCCCAGGCCTGCTCCAGGGTGGGAGGGGGCCCTGGACTCTGGAAGCCGTCATTGCCCCCTGCTCGGTGCTCTCGTGGCGGGGATGAGCGAGGCGGGAAGAGTGTGCATCACAGGACTCTGGTGCTGGGTGGATTGGCAGGCCAGATCGGCAGAGGTGGGGACTGGGCACAGAGGAGTGTGGGGCCCAGGTGCCCTGCAGGGAGGTGGGTGTGGAGGGGTGGTCAGACTCAAGTGGGCCCCAGGTGGCCATGAAAATGGTCACCCTTGTAGCAACAAGTCTCCAAGGGGTTGAGAATCTTGCCCAGGGCTGGACAGCCGAGAAGTGGCCCAGGCCTGCACTCCCCACCACACTGCGGGCCAAAGGAGACCCATAGTCTGCGGTGCTGCCCGTCCTCACCTCTTTCTGAGATGGGCTTTGGCAGAGCCATTGAAGAACTCGAAGTACCTGGGTGGATGCCCTGTCATTCTCCCATCCCTGAGGATGTGTGCGGAGGACCTGTGCGCCAGGCCCAGCCCAGGCTCGGGAGTGCAGACGCTAATCCAGTCTGAAAACACCTAGAGAAAGGCAGAACAGAGAGTCAGAAATCAATGAGGGGGAGGCGGAGGGAGAGGAAGCACCCGGAGGCTTCCGATCAGAACAGAGGGACTCGGACAGCCTCACTGGAAAGAGAGAGGAGGAAGCTGTATGGACATCGGGAGAGAGGGGGCTCCCTGCAGGTGGGGGGTGGTGGTGGTTTAGTCGCCAAGTCATGTCCAACTCTTGTGACTCCATGGACTGTAGCCTTCCAGGCTCCTTTGTCCATGGAGATTCTCTAGGCAAGAATACTGGAGTGGGTTGTCATTTTCTTCTCCCAGGGATCTTCCCAACCCAGGAATAGAATCCAGGTCTCCTGCATTACAGGCAGATTCTTTACCAACTGAGCTATGAGGGAAGCCCCTCATGCTTGAGCAGAGGGTCTAAGTAAAAGTACATAGTAACAGCATGGATCACAAGTCCCTTGAAAGTCTATGATCTGACAGATTATGTTAGTAGTTTTAATTCCCCACGCAATTACGAAATGGTCAAAGAGACCAGGAAAAGGTGACTGAGAAAGGAAAGTTTGGTTCACATGCTTTGCTCATCTCTGGCCGCTCCCCTCGCAGGGATGTTGGGTGTCTCTTGGCATTGGCAGGTCGGTTAAAACCCTGATAAGGCTCCCTTTTGGGGGGCTGCCTTCAGTCATTACGAGGCTCCGTGAAACTGCAGAGCAGGGCTCATCACTTGCTTGCGCAGGGTGGGTCATTCATTCACACAAGCACACCGTCGAAGTTAGTAAAGTAAAGCAGAAAACGTGCATACTGAGAAAGCAGAGAGGCTAGAGCTCTGAGTCTTCTTACCTTGTCCTGAAGATCCCGGACGAGCCCCCAAGATGATAGCTTACGGTGAACGGTGTCGGATTTGTGATCTCTGAAGAAAATTTAGCTTCAGGACCAGGGACCAGGCTTGATCATTCAAGAGCATTTGTGTAGCAGAGTTTTATTAAAGTAAGAAAAGAGATAGAGAAAGCTTCTGACATAGACGTCAGAAGGGGGATGAGAGTGCCCCTGCAGAGGGCACAGCTAGTCCCCAGTCCAGAGATGGACACACCCTGGCACATCTGGGGATGCCAAGTCAGTGGGGGGATACAGTCTGGGGCAGACAGTGACTGTCGCCACTAATGACAGGTCACCCTGGGGTGAGCCAGGGGAGTTGTGGCTTTGACTGGGGTCTCATGCCACCTCCATGGCTCAGCTCTCGGGTCTCATGCCACCTCCATGGCTCAGCTGCATCCCCGTGTGGATGGATCTGGCAGAGGGGCAGCTGACCCGCCACACATGTTCCAGCCCCACGTGGACAGCGCTGCACCTCCTCCAGGAGGTGGCCTGGTGGTGGGGCTTGCTCAGGGGGCCTGCCTGGGGGAAGAGGCTGAGATCAATGGAGTCATGTTGAGTTTGAGGTGCTCTGGGAAGCTGAGAGAGAGGCGTGGCTGGCGTGTGGGCATGTGGTTGTGTGGGTGGGTCCCTCTCCAGCTCTTCACCCTCCCCAGCTCTTCTTTCCTTAGGATTCCCTTCCCCCTCCTCAATGTACAAATCCCAGTACTGTATTTATTTTAATAGCATTCAAAAAGTAAAAAGGGGAGAATTCCCTAGTGGTGCAGTGGTGAGGGCTCAGCGCTTCCACTGATGGCAGGACTAGTTCTGTGGCTGGTTAGGGAACTAAGATCCTGCATGCCACATGGTCAAAAGCAAACAAACAAAAAAGTAAGGAAAAGTGTCCAGGTGGAGCATGTCTCCCTCCATCCCGAGCCACCTGTTGGCTCCTCCCAGCTGAAGCCCTGCTTTTATCTGTTTCCTGAGTATCTGCCTTGCATTTCTGGTCCCCACACAGCGGCAGTGCATCACCACGTGGTGGTGATGGACCTGTGCCTGGCTTGGCTTCTCTCCCCGGAGCTAAGACGCTCCGGTTTCAGTGTGTGTAGCAGCCTTGCTGCTTTTAGCACACGTGGTCTTCCCAGAGTGGATGTATGTATGATAACTCAGGACTTCCCAGGTGCCTCCGAGGGTAAAGAATCCACCTGCAATACAGGCAGATGCAGGTTCTATCCCTGGGTTGAGAAGGTCCCCTGGAGGAGGGCATGGCAATCCACTCCAGGATTCTTGCCTTGAGAATCGCGTGGACAGAGGAGCCTGGTGGGCTATGGTCCATAGGGTCCGCAAAGAGTCGGACACGACTGAAGCAACTGAGCATGCACGTGTGATAACTCGTTCATCCAGGGACTGAAACGTGGACATCCAGACTGCAGCCACCCTCCTTTTCTAAGCAGTGCTACAGTGAGGACCCTTACACATGTACGCTTTTGCTCAAGTGTGAGCATATATGTAAGAAAATCCCTAGAAATAAAATAGCAGGGTGAAATGGAGGTGCATTTATAATCTTGATAGATTTTGCCCAACTGTCCTCCATGGCCATACTTGGTTATACCTCTGTTGGCAATTTATGTGAGCCTCTGTTTTTCCATCCTCTTATCTTGGCCAATCTGATATGTGAGAAATGGTATCTTGTTGCAATTTTATATAGAATTTCTCTTACTATGAATGAGATTGAGGATATTTTTGTATGTTTAAGATCCACCTATCTTCTCTTTTTGATGAATTGGTGTTTGAATTATTAACATAGTATTTATGTTGGGTTGGTGGCATTTTTCTTATTGATTCACAGAAATCTCTATATATTGAGGCAACTGATACTTTGGCGTATGAGTTGCAAATCTTTCCCCCAATTTATTTGTATTTTCATTTTGTTATGATTTTTGCCATGCAAAATTTAAAAACTGTATGCAGCCAGAACCATCATTTTTAAAAATGGTTTTGGGGTTTTGTAACATACATGAACTTATGTGAAATTACTATTTCTGTAGGCAAAAATGGTTGCCTACCAGTACTTTCGTGGGATTCAAATGAACAGAATTTATACTCTTCTGTGAGAGTATAAAGAAATTCTCGTATGTTCTCATAAACTTATGGTTTCATTTTTTTTCAAGTGTGAATGTTTGATCCATCTGCTGGACTCCAACTTAATTTTTTTCCAGATGGTCATCCATTTGTCCAATGCCACTTATAATTGCTTTTTTCCCCACTGATTTGGAATATCACCTTTATCATATATTGAGCTGCCATGTGTTTGGGGTTATTTCTAGTCTTTCTCATTGGCTTCATTGCTCTGACTGTATATTCATGGGTTGATATCGTGTTTTAAATTTAACTGTTATTATGCAAATTTTCAAATGCCATAGAAGGTAAAAAGAATAGTCGTGAACCCTCATATTCTTATCACCCAGATTCAGTAGTTAGGATTTTACCCACTTGCTTCACTTAAATTCATTTTTCTTTCTTCCTGTCTCTTTTTGTCTCCTGTTTTTCTTTTTCCTTTTGATTGACGCATTTAAATCAAATCCCCAACCTCGGTAATTTGCCCCTATATACTCTGGTATGGATCTCTAAAACAAACAAGGCCATTTTCAAACAAAACCACATGGTTATTAGCACACTTAACAAAATTAACAGCAGTTCCTTGCTATCATCTAACAACCAGAACGCATGCCATTTTCCTTAATTGTCTTGAAAATGCCTTTTTGCAGTTGGTTTGTAAAATTGGTAACCAAATTAAATCCATATGTGGCATTTGGTTTGTATTGTCCTTAAAGCCTCTTTAATCTAAAGCAGCTTATTTCCCCCACCACTCTTTTTAAAAGCTGTTGGCTTGTTGCATAATCTTCCTGAGTTCTCTATAGTATCCTGTTTTCAAGACTTGTCTGTTTGCTTCCTCTTGGTGTCATTTAACTAGTTCCTCCAGTCCTAGCATTTCCTCTAAACTAGGATGTAGCTCAAACAGCTTCATTTTGTGGGGGTTCATGTTATTTGGGCAAGAATGGTGTTGCTCTTTGCATGGCATTGTGGCAGGAGTCTATCGCGTCAGGTCTGGTTGGAGTGGTCATGAACGTGGGGGAGATATAGGGAGATACCCTCATGCTCTGGCATCTCTTTGTCCTTCCTGATTGTTTGAGCCATTGATGACCACTGTCTGAGTCAAGAATGGCACACAGGGTTGCAACATGGCACCTATCTAATTGTTCTGTCTGAATGCATTAGTGGAATTCTGTAAAAAAAGTTCCTTCATCAATCAGGGCTATTTGGGTGCCCTGAAATAATTTCATTTAAAAAAAGAAGATAAGTGTTAAATTCTTTCCTTTACCAACACATGGTTCCTCTGATTTTTGCAATTTGTGCTTGTTCTAAAACTCAGCAGCCTCACCTGACCACATTCCTTCTCAAGTTGCCTTTACCATTTTTTTTTCCCAAGTTGTGTCTTGAAAATACAGCCTTGTATCCACTGGTAGGACTCAGCCTTGTTAACTAAGCGCTGGTATTCACTGTGGTCACTGCGACTGTTTCTTACTGTGACATCACACCCACGGGGGTGGCTGACCCAACCTGGTTTTCTCATCAGTCCTGATATGTTGAGGGGCAGGCAGTCTTACAGCAGGTGAGGCTTTTTTCTCTCTGAATGCTAGATCTTGTTGGAGCAGAAATGCGTGCACATTTGAGAAGCTGGTGAAGAGGATTGGGGGAGGGAGACTGGCCTGGACGTCTCAGCTCTCGGTCCATGGATATGAGCTGTCTGTGCATTAGGAGAGAGGGTGGGAGGGAAGCTGAAGGCCTTGACAGGCCCAGCGTCTATCGAAACCAAAGCAGCTTCTTCACATGGTTGAGAGCATTAGAGAGCATCAGACAGGGGCAGCCTCATGACATGGCAGACTTCCCAGCTGGGAGGAGACCCTGGAGCCCTAGGAGAGGTGGGGCACCCACTCCATACATACAGAAGCTGGGTTTTCCAGTGAAGGGCTTGAGAAGGTGATGAAAAAGGGCCCCTGGAGGCAGAGACCTGGGTCTTCTGGGAAGGCAGGGTCTGTGGGGGCGGGGCCTGTGGGAGGGGCCTTTGGTCTAGATCCCAGCTCAGCCACCTGCTCCATTCATGCTGGCTTGTAGGGATCTGAGCTCTGACCCTGTCCTGCAGTGCCTGGGGTCTGCTGAGGCCCTGTATGGACGGGCTGATGCTGGTGTGGATCATGGGCAGTGAGCAGGTGGTCTCTGACTCCACTGGCCAGAAGAATCCACCAGTAGCAGAATCCACACCTAGGCATCCTCTTGCCTCTTTCTTGCCAGGAGGCCTTTCACAGCCTGGTCTTGCTCCAGGGCCTGCCTGGCTGGGAGTGTGGACACCGACAGCAGGGATTTGCTGTTGTTGTTTAGTTGCTAAGTCGTGTCCAACTCTTTGTGACCCCATGGACTATAGCCCACCAGGCTCCTCTGTCCATGGGATTTCTTAGGCAAGAATATGGGAGTGGGTTGCCACTTCCTTGTCCAGACAACAGGGATGTGTGGTGCATGTACAAAGGGTCTCAAGTGTTTAGGCAGCCTCCTTCCCTCTTCCCTTCCTCCTCCCTACCCCTCCCCAGCACCCAGCCCCCAGTGTTTGCCGAATGAGTGAACAGGCAGAAGCTGTCTCCTCGCCAACGCATTGCTGGAGCCACAGAGGCAGCCACACCTGTGGCCCTCTGGCTGCTCTACGTCTGATTCTACAACAGTGGTGGCCCAGCCAGAGGTATGTGACCTCACAGGGCTTTGCTCAGCTGGGGGTCGGGAGCCTCCCCGGAGGTGAGGCTGAAGGGTTGGTGGGTGATGGACAAGGGCCCAGAGGCAGGAACACGCACCATGGAGGAAAGCAGGTTTCTAGAAGCTCCCAGGGCCACCTGTCCGATGTGAGGGACAGTGCTAGGCAAGGGTGCTAAAGCCCAGGGCTCCTTTCCTGGCAGGCTGGGGTGTTCTTGCCATGAGGTGTGGCCTTCGTCTTGAGCTACCTGCATCCTAGCCCTGCCCAGCCCAGCCTGGACTCCCGCTGACCCTGAAG
The DNA here is from genome assembly GCF_014754425.2 of Oryx dammah. Taxonomy (NCBI): domain Eukaryota; kingdom Metazoa; phylum Chordata; class Mammalia; order Artiodactyla; family Bovidae; genus Oryx; species Oryx dammah. The sequence continues at coordinate 1,868,720 of NW_024080471.1, forward strand.
CTGTGTCTGATGGGGAGGGGCGCCAGGCTCTGAGCACAGGGCCTCCTTCCTTCTGCTTTCCAGACCCTCTCCCAGCTATGATTTTGTTTTGCTTAAAATATTTCTTTCTTTATTTGTCTTTGTTGCTGAGTGTGGGCTTCTCATCGCGGTGGCTTCTCTGGTTGCAGAGCATGGGCTCTAGACGCACAGGCTTTAGTGCCTGCAGCTCACAGCCCCAGCAGTTGTGGAGCACAGGCTCTGGAGCACAGGCTCAATAGTTGTGGTTCACAGGCTTAGTTGCTCTGCAGCTTGTGGGATCTTCCCAGACCAGGCATCAAACCTGGGTCCCCTGCACTGGCAGGCAGTTTCTTAACCACTGGACCACCAGGGAAGTCCTTCAAATGTGATTTTAGATCAGCGGTTCTCAGAGTGGTATCCCAGGACCAGCAGCCTCAGTATCCCCCAGACTGTGTTAGAAATGAGGGTTCTCAGGCCCCAGCCCCGACCTCCTGATCAGACACTCTGGGGGAGGGGCTGCCCGCCAGGGGATTCTGATACGTTCTCAAGAGCAAACAGAGCAACCCAGGGGTTCAGGCCTGGGTGAGAATAAGACCCTTCCTCTTGGTTCTGGTGTCTTCCCAGACCACAGCCTGCTGTCCTGAGCCAACCGGGCCCCGCTGATTGCCACGTCTGTCCCAGATGCGGACTGACTAGGGCCAGCCCCAGAGGTGAAGTTGAGGTGGGACCTGGACACTAACCCCACACTGGGGAGCCTGAAGGTCTCAGCGCAGGGACCTTTCATTTGATTGTTTGGTCTCTGGAGAGCTTCCCAGTGGCCTTTGGCTAACTCTTGGCATCAGTCACAGAGTCACGGGGCAGAATCGTGGGGCAGATCAGGTCGACCGCACCCTTGGAGATCCCTCAGGGGCTGTGGTTCGTGCCCTCACCTCAGAGCCTCTGGGAGAGGTTAGTGGCTGGCCCAGGGCCAGGACGCGGGAGAGCACCTTCCCAGGCCACCCCTGCCTGTTACTCCCCACACGCTCAGCTCAGACAATCACTCGGGTGTCACTTGGATCCAGTTACTCAGGGCACAGATGAATCCAACTTCCCGTAATCGGCATTCAGGAGCTTGAAAGGGCTTCTAGGACATGCGGGGGCCTGATGTCTCTCCTTGGCGTCTCTCTCCCTGCCTGGGGCAAGACAGTGTCTGGGTGAAGGAGTCACTGCGTTAGCGGGAATTGTATCTGGCAGGAGTGTTCCCAGGTGGCTCAGCGGTAAAGAACCCACCTTCCAGTGCAGGAGGTGCACGAGACGTGGGTTCGATCCCTGGGTCGGGAAGATCCCCTGGAGGAGGAAATAGCAACCCACTCCAGTATTCTTGCCTGGGAAATTCCATGGACAGAGGAGCCTGGCAGGCTACCATCCATGGGGTCGCAAAGAGCTGGCCATGACTGATCATGCATGTGGTGTACTTACCTGGCAAAGACCTTTTCTAAATTGACCATTTGACAAGGATCCCTGACTTTGGGTAAGAGAGGGGGCGGGTTGATTCTCACAGATGCCCTAGGATAGCAGCCTTCTCCAGTTCTATAGAAACACAAAGTAGGCTCAGAGAGGTTGGGAAACCCAGTAAAAGTCACACAGCAGTATGGATCAGAGTGAACACTCATTTCCTGTCTGGCTGTCCCCAGAACCCCAGGTCCTCTCATCAGGTAAAACACAAGCCTCAGCCTTTAGGAGCAAATGTGTAACCTGGGGGCCCCCTCTCCCCAAAATACAGGGAGGGATATTTAGTCATTACATAACAAGTTAAACTGATGTGTTTATCATGGGCTTTGCTGGGACCCTAGTGTATTCATTTGGTTTCTGAAGCTTTGGGAGGGAAATAGAGTGTATAGAATCTCCATAGCCTCCAGGGAGGAAGGCCTGGTCCCACTAGACCCAGGGTGAGGGGCCCCTGGACTGGGAGGCTGCACAGGCAGCTGTGGGCCAAGGCCCTGGGGACCGGCCCCCAGCAGCTCCTCCAGTCTGACCAGCGGCCTGGCAGCCCGGGCCACGTGGTGCTGGATTTGCCTCGGGGAGGGGTTGGGTGGGGGGAAGGCAGGTTCCATGGTGGCCATGGGGACCACAGCCTGGCTTCCTGCCTTCCACTGGGCGGTGGGCCAAGGCTGCCTCAGACCTGGTGGGTGGGAGGTCTTTGTCAGGAGTAAACAGCCCTCCACAAGGTCCAAAAAGGTCACTGGGGAGACCGCACACCCGGAGCCTCTGCACCCACGGGGCCCAGGCCGCAGCCCCTCTCCTTCCCGCTCCAGGCCTGGGGAGAGTGGGGGCCCTGTTGTTAAGTGCAGGGGTGGTGAGTGGAAGAAATGTCCCCAGGACAGGTGTTCCCTGAGAGCTCAGAGGTAGGTTCACCTGCCTGGCTGAGCCTCCCAGCTTTCATCCTCCCCGGGGTCCTGGGCGGATGCAAGCAGAGACTCGGCCCAGGGAGGGTTGGGGACAGGACCCTTCATAGCCCAGGGGGAGTCCTCGCTGGGAGAGGGTCCGTCAGATGCTGGGAGACCACACTTACTTCGTTCACTCACCCCTGTGGACCTCCAGCCCACCAAGACTTTCCTCTTCACCCCTCCCCCTGTCACGCACCATGCCCCCTCCAGTGGTTTTCAGTTCGCCCCGGATGCTGTCCTGCCTCAGCCTCACCCAGCCCTCTGTTCCACTCCCCAGGCCTGATCCCAGCAGCCTGTGGACAACCTCAGGTCTCAGGTCTGGAGCCGAAGTCCTGGTCAGTCCCGGAGGCCCTGGCCTGGGTCTTCATGAGCTCTGGCTCAGGCCATGTCCTTCCTAAGACCAGCCTCTGTCCCTCACTGTCTGCCCCACACCCTGCAGCTCTGCCCCAGCAGGCCACCTCCCACCGGTGACCCCACTGTGGACTGCACCCCTCCCGACTTCCACCTTCCTCCCTGTGGATGAGCCACCTGCCCCCTTCCCACCCCTCCTGTCCGGGAGCAGAATGCCACAGTTTGAACCCAGACCTGGGAGTTCTGCAGCCTTTCCCGTGGAGAGGAAGCCTATGGCCTGGGGACCTCAGAGACAAGCCTCCTCTCCTGCTCCAGAGGCTGCAGAGCTGGTCTGTGGGCACAGGGGCGGGGCTGGGGTTCAGTGAGGCAGGACCGGATATGCTCATGGGGTCCTTGTGTCGTAGTGTGGGCAGAGGATGCGACGGTTGCGAAGGCTGCTCACGGGATGCTCTGTACGGGCTTTGTGAGCCTCTCATGCGTGGTAACTCGTCTAGTCCTGAGACACAGGGCTGTTCCCACCCCCATCTCACAGGTGAGGAAACCAAGAGGTTAAGGACTGGCCAAGAGGTGCAGGCTGGCTCCAGGCTCTGCTGTTGACTGCAGAGGAGAAAGGCATGCTGCAGGGGTACCACTGGGCTCTGTGGGCACCCTGCTGGGCTCAGAGGCCCCACAACCCCGCCCCAGGCAGGTCTGGCTTTGGACTTTGCCTGCAGCACCCTGCTAGAGCTGGCCCATGAAGTGGTACCACAGGCAGTTTCTCTGGCTGCTTGCCTGGGCGGGGTGAGGTGACCAGACCCGCCTTCCCTCTTCCTGCTCCCCAGATGCAGTGGGAACCACGCTCTGGGCCACCAGAGTTAGCCCAGAACCAAGGCCTGCCACCTGGCTGGGCCCAGGATAAGCAGTGTGGTGCCCAAGCCTCAGTTTCCCCATCTGTGAGTCAGATAGCCAGGCTGGAGCTACCCCCAGAGCTTCCCAGGGTCAGTGCACATGGGCTGGCTGGACCCATCCCCAAGTCCCCAGAAACCGTTTCCCTGAGTCCCCAGGTGGGTTGATGGACCGATTCTCCTTACTGTGCTTCTTGTGTGAGGCCAGGTGGTGTCGCCTCTTGTTGACAAGGCGGGCCCTGTGATGGTCTGGTGGTTTGGGGTTCTCCTCAGGGCAGGAATGGTGGGAGGTACCAGGGATGCCAGATGACCAGAGGCGCTGATCAGAGGTGCCCCAAAGTGTCTCACCTGGGGGCTGCCAGGCTGGAGCTCTGGTCCCTGCTTCGTGTGTACCCCCAGACTCTGACTCCCCAGCACAGAGCACCTGCTCAGGCCTGGGCCGCCTCCTCATGTCTAGAGCCAGGGGGCCCCTGTCTCACATGATCCCCTCCAGGAGAGCCTAACAGGCACATAGCGGCCAGGGTGCAGCCCTATGTTGGAAGGCAGTTCTGCCACTTCGAGCCTGGCACAAGTGGCTGTCTCCCCCACCCCTCCCCGGTTTCAAACACCTCCTCTGTAGAGGGAGGTGACCTGTAAACTGTGCCCCAGGGCTGGATGCACATCGCTGGGGGCCAGGCCGTATCTGCCCTGCTCCCTCCGCAGCTCTCCCACCTGGTTGGGATCCCCAGCACGCCCCACCCCAGGCCCATGTGGGCTCCACCCAGCTCAGTCTCTCAGGGTCCAGCTTGGAGGGTGTGAGCCCAGCTCACCCGGCGGAGTGTAGGTGAGGCTGCATGGCAGGCCCAGCCCCGCGTGTCAGCGAGCACCAGTTCCCTGCCATCTGGTCTGCTTTGGGTCACCTCGGGGGCCTCCTCCCGTGCATGCTTCCCCCAGGCAGGGGACACAGTGCACCTCTTCTGTAAACAGTCTGACAGAGGCAGCAGGGGGTGAGGGAAGGGAGAGGGAGGGAAGGCTGGAAGGGCCTCCCAAATTCTCCTGCATGCTGAAGCTTTTAGTGTTGCCTGGCAACCAGAGGAGCAAGGAGGGTGTCAGAGAGGAGCCCAGACTGCACTGGTGCCCAGCCCCACACTGGGTAGCCTTCCTCTGAAGGGGACTGTCAGAGGGCTAGGAATCAGGCTCCTGGAGGCACCAGGCTCTCCCTCCAGGCCTGTCTGTTCTGAGGAGCCAAGGGTGATGGGGCTCCCAGGAATGGCCACACACCTGCCACCTGGTGGTCCTGAGGCTGGTCTCCCCTTCCCTCCAGCACCAGCCTCTAGGGCACCCCTGATGTGAAGTCTCGGCTTTTGTCTAGACTTTGACTCTGACCCGTGCCTGGTATCCTTGGACGGACTGCTTCACGTCTCTGACCTCAGTCTGCACTCCTATAAAATGGGCCAGTAGCACTCCTCCTAGGAGTTACTGTGAGGAATAAATGACAAAGCTGTGTGGGGCTGCAGGATGCAGGAGGCTCCATGAGGAGTGGTCCCTGCCCCCAGGGGGTGACAACCTAAGAAGATGATGGCTACAGACTATCCAGGGCCTTTGGAAGAACTGGTTGAAGGTACCGATGTCAGCTCCCTGTACCCCCCAGCCCGCGTGACTATCCAGGACATCCCTGGAGGGGTCCAGACCCAGAGTGAGGCCAGGGTGGTGGCAGAGGGTGGGGCAGGAAGGAGTGACGCTGAGCAGGTGGCCGGCGAGGGTGTGAGGTTAGCCAAGGCCAGGGGTGGGGAGAGTGCCTGGGTGTTGGCTCCGGGGAGGGGCTGTGGCTGTTAGGAGACACTGGGAGGGTTTTCCTGCATCTCCTGTAGCATGTCCACCTCGGCCACCCAGAGGGCTTGGCCTGGGCTGAGTGGGGCTGGACTCTGCCGGGCAGTGGCCAGGCGGTGGCCAAGGGGACTTCCCGGGAGGGTGCTGGAAACCCCAGTGCTGTCTGATTTCCGCTCCAAAGGCCTGGGAATGCCGTGGCCTCTGCCCAGGAGGAAAGTCCCCAGCTTTCCTGCTGTGTGCTGTGGCCAGGGCTGCTGGGGCCAGAGGCCTGGAGTGGATACCACCACCAGCCAGGCCGGGGGTGCCCGTGTGGTCAGACCCCCGTGGGGACATACATACAGGTGCTACTCATGTCACCTGTGTGCCATGCTGAGGCTACCTCAGAGTCCCTCCCTTTAACCACAGTGTCGGGGCCTCCAGGGAAAACCCCTGCTTGAAGTTCATCCCGCAGTGACCTTGAGCTGCAGCTGTGACTCCAGCCTTGGTTTAGCAATAGACACTGTGCTCAGGAAACACCACCTTAAGCAGGGCACCCAGAGTGACTGCTGAGCGGGGTGCCCACCATCCTCCTGCCCCTCCTGCAGCACAGGGCCCAGGAAACCTGGTGTCTCAGGGTGGTAAACTGGGTGTGAAGGTGTCAGTTCCAGGTCGTCTGAGAAGCTGAGGGTGGGGGCTAAAGGCGACGGGCCAGCAGCGCCTGGGTGAGCCCCAGATGGAGAGATTAGGACAGGGAGGGCCAGGCAGAAAGAGCCACAGACCACAGACCGCATGGAGCCTGCAGGAAAGATGCCCGTTAGCAGAGGCCTGCCCTCAGCAGGAGTGGTTTGGGGTGGGGACAGCCCCAGTGCTCTGTGGTGGGAGCAGCCTGGGGAAGTGCAGCCTCAGTGGTCACCAGGGCGGATGCAGAGAGGCTGTGCTGGGGGCCATCAGCCTGCGGGGGCCCCTCACGGTTATCTTGGTGCTATCTTTGCAGTGCAGGGCCTGGGAGGGTCCTGAGAGCAGCCCCCCGCCCCTGTGCACCACCTGCCCTCTTTGCAGCCCAACTCCTGGGTTTCCTGCCTTGGGTATTTTGGTCCAGTTTGCTTCCTCCTTGGACAGTTGGGATCATGGCAGCCTCCAGGATCAAAGGAAGCACTTCTGAAGGGATATGCCTTCTCTGGGTTCCAATGCTGACATGTGCTAGGGCCTGGCATGCAGGTCCCACTCAGCCCTCACTCAGCCTTGTGGGGTGGGGACAATGGTTCTGGCCCTGGGCCCCGCTCCTGAGCTCATTAGGGACAGGCAGGCAGACCATCAGCTCTGTGCATGCAGCTCTGTGGCAGCTGCTGGTCGTGGGTGGCTCCAGAGCCCACATCCAGATGGGCTTGTGCGTGGAGCCCAGGGGGTGTGTGAGGCCCCTTTCATGGTGCCACCGTGGCCACCCCCTGGTGCTTTGAAGCAAGGCTGGTTGCCATGGCCCCAGGGATGTGCATGGTGTGGCTGCCACAAGATGATCGATAACACATACATCTTATGGGCTTCCCTGATAGCTCAGCTGGTAAAGAATCTGCCTGCCTGCAATGCGGGAGACCTGGGTTCGATTCCTGGGTTGGGAAGATCCCCTGGAGAAGGGAAAGACTACCCACTCCAGTATTCTGGCCTGGAGAATACTGGACTGTATACTCCATGGGGTCGCAAAAAGTCCGATTTGACTTTCACTTTTTTTTAATCATACGATTCTGCGGTTCAGAGGCCAGCGGTCTCAGTAGGGTGGCCGGCCTTCCTCTCTGCAGGCTCTGGGGGAGGGTCTTTTCCTTCTCATCCAGGTGTTCGTTCCATGTGCTGTGGGATCGCGGTCCCCATTCTCTGCTGGCTGTCAGCTGGGGCCCCTCACCCCCAGGCCTGTCATATGGCTCTCTGTACCTCAGAGCCTGCAGTGGTCGAGGGAGGGAAGGTCTGCTCATCTCTCTGACTCTATGCTATCATCACATCTCTTGCTCTGACCACAGCCTCGAAGGATCCCCAAGTTTATAGACTTGTGATTAAATCAAACCCACCTGGGTGACACAGGATAATAATCTCAAAAGCCCTAATTTAATCACATGTAAAAACTTCCCTGGTGGCTCAGATGGCAAAGAATCTGCCTGCAATGCGGGAGACCCAAGTTCAATCCCTGGGCCTGAAGATCCCTGGAGAAGTAAATGGCTACCTTCTCCAGCATTCTTGCCTGGAGAATCCCATGGACAGAGGAGCCTGGTAGGCTACAGTCCATGGGGTCACAGAGTTGGGCACAACTGAGTGACTAACACACACACACACAAAGTCCCTTTTGCAATGGAGTCTTTTTGCCAAAAGTCTATTTTGTCACATTCACAGTCCCAGGATTTAGGCATAGTTGGGGCCCATACCCACTGTTAAGAGCCTGGTCCCTCCTGTAGGGAGTCAGAGGGCCTTGGGCCATCACAGCCCAGGGCAAGCCTGGTGGGGCTTCCCTGCTGCCCAGCCCCTCTGGTGTGTGGGGGTGTCACGCCCCATCACCCTCACTGTGCCACGCTGCACACCATGGGAGTGTGTGGGGCAGCCACTCCCACAGTGGGCTTTCCCGGGGCTGGGTGTGCAGCGCCCCCTGTGTGTGGGAGGGACACCAGAGAGGCGTGGTGGTCTCTCCATCCTCCGGCTTCTTGTGAACTCGGGTGGTCCTGTGGGAAGGGAGCAGCAGATGCTCTGTGAGGGGAGTTTGGGGGAGCAGCATCGGCTACCCGTTGTGGAGTTCTGGTGGGGTGGGGGCACGGGCGGAGCCTCTGCTCAGAGCAGGGAGCCTGGGATGGGGGCGGGGAGGGTCCCCAGGGCTGCTCTCAGGATGCTGGCAGCCGGAGAGCCCCCGTCCCGCCCGGCCTGCCACAGGGCAGGAAGGACAGAGTTCCCATGTGCGCCATCCTGCCCAGCCCTTCCTGCGGCGGCTCTCTGGCCGTGCAGCTAGACGCAGCCGGCGAGCGCACTGCATAGCGCTCGCCCAGCCCTCCACTCCTGGCAGGCAGTCCTGTAGCCTGAGCCCGGAGTGCCCCTCCTGTGGTGCTGCTAGGAATCCCCAAGTTTGGGGCAGGAGAGGGGAGTGCAGAGCCCTGTGGGTGCTCACCCTGTGCCACGTGGGATCTGGTTCAGTGTGCACCTGGGTTAAGCCACTGTGCCTGAGCCGGGATCTGAAACCCTGCCAGGGGTCCGACCAAGGCCTCCCACCCTCTCTCCAGCCACCTGTCCATCTGGTCCTCCATCCCTGGCATGGGCGGTCCCACCCCACCCCACCCCCATCCGTGATGGATGTTCCGTCTAGCCCAGTATCTCTGCCTAGTGGCCCTTTAGCCGGAGCTTACGTACGTCTCCCTTCCTCCCTCCTACAAGAGGCTGCTGGATGTGGAACTCCCACCGTGGGTCAAATTCCTCTGCCTTGGCCAGGCTGGGCCTGGGGAGGGTCAGGTCTGCTCCACCTGCTGGCCACGTCTGACCTGGAGGCCGTCCCCTGATGTGCAGAGCGTGTGCGTTTGGTGGGACACCAGACACGGGTGGGAGGGATGTCCCGATTGATCCACCAGGGTCTCCAAGCTCCGTTGTCTCCTGTGGGCCTGATGCGGGCAAGTCTTTGTCCTGGCACCTTCTAGGATCGTTGGGGACAGGTATCCCCCCAAGTCCTCATCCAGAACTCTGACGCCACACGTCCTGGCCTGGCCAGGCGGGAGCTGGCCAAGGAACTGCAGGCCGCTCCTGTGTGTCCTCAGGGATGATGCCACCACCCACCCAGGGACCTCTCCCTTGCCACCTGTTCCCGTGTTATCAGCCGTCAGTCTGTCCTGGGGACTCGAGGGGCATGGCATTGTCACCTGTCTTCCTCTGAACCCAAGGAGAACAAGAGGAAACTGATACCCATAGAGGCTGGGGGCCAGTTCGGGTTATCCACCGGAGGCGGAACTGGGCCAGAGCATGGCTTGTCCTTCTCGGGCAGCACCCTGCCCACCTGAGGGTGCAGGCCTGGAGGAGCGGGCCCTGATCGGGAGCAGAAGCGCAGGTGCCCCTCAGCTGAGCCGTAAGGGCAGAGGCCATGACCCGGATTTCTGACGAACCCAAAAGGCCTGAGGCTCTGCCGCCGCTGTAATTAGCTCGTTTCACAGTCTGCTCAGGGTTCACACGACCAACAGGACTGCGCTGTGTGTCCCTGGCCACGTCTGGAGGTGAGATGGCATGGCTAGGGGCTCGGGGCTGACATCTCAATTTTCACAGCTGCCTGCGTCCATCACACACCCCGGCGCCTCCTGCTCTGCTGCGAACGAGGAACAGAAAATCAATCTGTGTGTTTCTTTTCCTTTCTTTTCAATACGCGTGTAGGTGTGTTCCTGCTCCAGCATTTGCGCCTCCTGGGGCGTGCCTGATAAAGCCCCGAATCGCAGGATGGCGAGGGGGCGGCCTGGGAGGCAGCATGTGGCTGCAGCCTACCCCGGGCAGATGAGGGGACCTGCTGCTGAGCCCACAGGGACACTTCTCTCCAGGGATCCGCCTGGGACTGGGGAAATGGGGTCACAGCACAAGTGGAACCAGGCTCCAGTCTCAGAGCCACCTCTCCCCTTCCTGTTGGATTTCTGGTGCATCCCTGGTTTCCGTCATGGGCTGGTGCCCATCAGAGGAGCGAGGCATGCCTTCTGTGACCTGCAGCCGTGGGCACCCCCCCACCCCGCCCCCGGCATGCCTGGGTTTGTAATGTAGTATGCCCTGCCCTGTGTGACGCCCAGGCCTCGCTGCCTCTGTCTGCTCCTCAGGGCAGAGGCCCTGCTCACACCCGTCCTTCTAGATACTCAGCGAGCTGTAGGAGCCACTGCCTGGCCCAGGACAGGTTCTGCCCACAAGTTCCCCCCACCCCACCCCCACCGCCAGGGTGGACAAACCTTGTCCCTTGAGGACTGCCCAGCCTCGTATGGCCCCCTTTTCTCCTCCCTGTGGGAAACTGCCCTTGACCAGGTAGCAGGTGGGAAATAGCTGAGCCATGATGCCTCTTGTGTGCTTTTGACTTTAAAAAAAAACCACGTTTATTTATTTTGGCTGCGCCGGGTCTTAGGCGTGGTTCATGGGGCCTTTGATCTTTGTTGTGGCATGGAGGATCTAGTTCCCCAACCAGGGAACAAACCTGGACCCCCTACATTGGGAGCACAGAGTCTTAGCCACTAGACCACCAGAGAAGTCCCTGCCTTTGATGCTTTTTAGCCTGACCTCACAGAGAAGGCAATGGCACCCCACTCCAGTACCCTTGCCTGGAAAATCCCGTGGATGGAGGAGCCTGGTAGGCTGCAGTCCATGAGGTCGCCAAGAGTTGGACACGACTGAGTGACTTCACTTTGACTTTTCACTTTCATGCATTGGAGAAGGAAATGGCAACCCACTCCAGTATTCTTGCCTGGAGAATCCCAGGGACGGGAGAGCCTGGTGGGCTGCTGTCTATGGGGTCGCACAGAGTCGGACACGACTGAAGCGACTTAGCAGCAGCAGCCTGACCTTGGGGCTGGTTGAGGGGCTGATGGAAACAAGGTGATGGGGTTGAGCGCCTCACCTGGGGTACCCAGCCCACCTTCCCCTGCGGCATGCACTTCCCACACCCAGGGGTCCTCAGACCTGACTGCACAGTAGAAGTCCCTCAAGTTGATGAGAAGTATAAATTCCTGAGCCATGTCTCCAGAGACTCTGGTTTAATTGGTCCAGGGGTGGAGCCCAGAAATCTATTTCTATCAGTCTTGTGGGGTGACCGGGGTCGGGGTGGGGGGTGTAGTTTTTGAGGGTGAATTATGACAGACAACAGGCAGAAACTGGACCCTCCTCTGTCCTCTGGGACAACTTGTGGCTGGTGACAGATGCTTGCTGAACGGGGGGCTCGTCTCTGCATCACCCCAGCTGGGAATTGTCGAAGCTTCTTGGTGTGTCCCCTGGTGGGGACCCCTCCTGGTCTCCCTCCTCCGCGGTCACCCTTCATAGGCCTGAGACCTTAGCCGCATCTGTGGGTATATTGTGCTGGGAGGGGAGCTGCACCCACCCTCCTGGGTGTCCATCACACGCTGTGTTTTCTAGAAGAGGAAACTGAGGCTCAGAGAGGTGGAAGGCTTGTGCCGACTCCCTCAGGGGAACGCAGAGCTGGAGACCTCACCAGGCTATCGGGCACCGCTGCACGCCCTGTGTGCCCTCCCTTGGCGGGGGGGGGGGAGCTCTACCTGAAGAGGACATTGAATAATCCTGCTTTAAAAAGAAACTTTAAACACCTGAATTGAATCTCTGCAGGAGCATTTTCTCTGATGAAGGAACTATCAGGGCCTGGAGCCAAATGCTTCAGTTAGCACCACCTGACTCAGACAAGCTCCCCTCCATCTCAGGACCTGGTTTCCTACCCCGACAACCCCCCACCCCAAGACCCTTGTCCTCAGACCCTTGAGGTAATGGTGCTCACTGAGCCCTGTTCCTGAGAGTGAAGACGTGCCGTGTATCTCATTCTAAAGAAGGTTCCTTTGCAGAGTCTTGTGAATGTCTGAAGGAAGATTGAGTCCGTGCTGAGAGCCTGATAGCAGAGAAGGCAGAGCTTCATCCACGTCTCTAACGTGTTCTTGGATCCTGGGTCTCCGTCCCCTACCCTCCACTCATCAAGTAAGATAGGACTCAGGCCAGACTGCAAAGGGCTCAGCACACCAACCTCGTTACTCAGAGTGCCTCTTCCAAACTGGAGGCAAATATGGTGTATGCCAGGCATTCTCACACTTTTTGTAGCAGTGAAGTGAAAGAAACCCAGGGTGATGCAAAATAGATGAAAGGGAATCAGCTCAGCTTGAAAGGAGGTGGAGAAGGTGGCTGAGAGTCTGGTAGGAGAGACAGTCACAGGATGGTCCCCGGAATAGAACACCTGAGATCTGGGAAGTGCTGTGAAGAGAAGGCTGCTGCTCCCGGCAGGGAGGTGGGGCTGGGGGAGGCCAGGCCAGAAGAGCACTCTAAGCAGAGGGAACAGCCGTGTGGGGCACTATCGGGGTGCAGGAGCAGAGCCATGGGACAGCAATGGGTATGGGGTCAGGGGGAGGCTAGGCTTTGCCAGCCACGTCGCCAGATTTTGACTTCTATGACGAGTTGTAAGTTGAAGCGTTGAGTGCGTGCTAAGTCATTTTAGTCATGTCCGACTCTTTGCCACCCCATGGACCATAGCCTGCCATGGGAATCCTCCGCCCATGGGATTGTCCAGGCAAGATCTGGAGTGGGTTGCCATTTCCTTCCCCAGGGGATCTTCCTGACCCAGGGATTGAACCCTCGACTCTTAAGTTGAGGTGTGTAGAAGCCACATGTGTGATCCCATCTGTAGAGTGATTAGCAGATGGAGAGGGGATGGGATGTGGGGTGCGGTTGTGAAACAGCCACTGGGAGGTCAGTGCGGAGAGAGGACAGCTGCTTGGGCTAGGGTGTGCCAGTGGGATGGACAGACAGACATGGTCAGACGTGAGAAATGCAGAGCAGGCACACTGCTGGCGTCAGGTGATGGGTTGGCTGTGGGGCAGGGGCCAGGGAGGGGTCTTGGCAGCTCTTCTTGGTCCTCGATGTGGCATCCTACTCACTAGAGGGATCCAGCTTCTTGAGTCTCTCTCTTTCACAATTGTTTCTTCTTTTAAGATTTCTTTTGTTGCTCTGGGGTTGGTTCTTCCCTTGGCTGCTTGTCCTTTTGCTTTTATGCTGTCTATCCTCTCAGACAAGGCCTCCACCATCTCAGACAAGGACCTAGTCTCCTGCCCTGACAACCCTCGACCCCAAGAGTCCTGGCCTCTGACCCTTGGGGCAGGGGTGCTCACTGAGCCCTGATTCCTGAGAGTGAATTGTTAACCCGCCTTGTGAACATGTTAACGTGCAATTGTTAACATGCCTCCTGAACTTGGGGGTGTCTGTCCATTTTAAGGAGGAGGTCTGGGGGTCCACCGAGTGCGCCCTCTGTTGTATTTGGGTCTGGCTGCCCCACAGCATCTTTCCCCCTGAGGCATTTCCGAGCAGACATGTGCAGTGAGGTGGGATGTGCCAGCACTTGGAGGGCTTTGCACTGGCCTCCCGGCTCCATGCTGGAAGCCCCCTTAGAGGACAGTTCTCCGCGTGGGGTCTGCGCTGCCTTCGAGCCCAGTAATGACCTGTCTGTGTCCTGTGTCTGGAGGGTGGGGTGACACTCCCCTGCCCCCAGGCAGCCCTCTGCCTTTGTCAGTGTGCCCACCTAAAAGGTGGGGTTTCCTGCTCAGGCTCCTCTGTGGTTTCTGCCATCCACCCGCCCCTCGTGCCTTCCGTTTTCCAGAAGCATGAGTCAGTCTTGTCCACCAGCCACCCACCCTCTTTCACAACGGTTCCTCTGTTCTCTCCTATCTCATGGAGGTTGGAGGGGTATAAAGTACATGCTCAGCAGAAGTACTCTTACAAATCCATAGATTTGTTGCCTTTCCTCGGGCCTGACTCTGCTGTAGCAGCCCTGATTTCTCTTTCTCTCAAAACTTACATCTGATCAATGAACAGATCCTGTCTCTGCAATAAAGTCCAGAACCTGCCACTTCTCACTCCCTGCATATCCTCCAGAGCACGCGGGTTTTTGCAGGAGCTTCTAACTGGGCTTCTGCTTCGCCTCTGCCTCCTGTGGTTTGGGCTCTTAAATCAACCAGAGTGGTTTAAATTTGATTGTGTCAACCCCCACTCCAACCCTCCAGTGGGAAGCAAAGAGATTGTGTGGATGGATGAAAGAGGCAGGGAACACCACACACGGACGTAGACTCCAAGGGTCTGAAGAGGAGCCCTGGGGTGAACGGTGTCCCCCCAAACTTAAGTCCACTTGGAAACAGTGATGTGACCTTACGTGAAAATGGGCTTTGTTGCTCACTTGTGTCCTACTCTTTGTGACCCCACAAACTATAGCCCGCCAGGCTCCTCTGTCCATGGAATTCTCCAGGCAAGAATACTGGAGTGGGTTACCATTCCCTTCTCCAGTATGTGAAAATAAGGTCTATGTAATCAAGTGAAAATGAGGCCATAGTGGATACAACATTAGTCACTCAGTTGTGTCCAGCTTCTCGTGACCCTGTGGACTGTAGCCCACCAGGCTCCTCTGTCCATGAGATTTCCAAGGCGAGAACACTGGAGTGGGTAGCCATTCCCTTCTCCAGGGTATCTTCCTGGCCAGGGATCGAACCTGGGTCTCTTGCATTGCAGGCAGATTTTCTGCCATCTGAGCCACCAGGGAAGCCTTGTTCTTAAATCCAATGACTGGTGTCCTTATAAGGAGAGTGAGTATAGAGGCACGTGACCATGAAGACAGACACTGAACCAAAACATCTACAAGTCAAGGGGTGCTGAGCATCGCTGGCAACCAGCAGAAGCTAGAAGGAGGCAAAGGGCTGTAGCATGGACTTTTCCCCAGGACCTGAAGGAGCATGGCCCTGCTAACACCTTGTTTCTAGACTTCCAGCACCCCAAACTGTGGGAGAATACATTTTCATTGTTTCAGGCCGCCCATTTTTTGGTAGTTTGTACAGCATCCCTAGGAAACAGCCCTTATCCAGGCCTACAAAGCCTAGCAGGGCCTGTTCTCACCTCTTTCCATCCTTGCTTTGCCTCAGCAACACTGGCCTTGAGGAGGCCTGTTCTTTGAACAGGCTGTGTATGCTCTTGCCCCAGGGCCTTTGCACTGGCTGTTCCCTCGGACCCACAGGGATTACTTTAGCCAGGGCTTGCTAAGTCACCTCATCAGAAGGATCTCCCCTGAATGCCTGGTTAAACAGCAAAGCCCCTACCTCCCCTATCCGTTCCTGGTCCGCCCTGCCTGCTCTGGTTCTCTGAAGGCTCTTCCAGGCAGCTGGGGTCTATTCACTTGTTTGGTATTCATGTCTTCCCTCCGCCAGGGGACCTGGACTCTGTTGATTGTTTTGCTAGTGCCTAGAACAGTGCAAGTCACATGCTCAGTATGTGGTCGCTAAAAATCCACAAGCCAGTTGAATAAAGGGGAAAACCTCAAAGTAGGCAATTTTCAGGAGGGGAAAAAGCCTTTTTAAATCTCAATCTCACTCATAATTAAAGAAATACAAATTAAGTCTGCAATGAGACCATTCTCAACTATTGGAATGTATTGTCGGGGAATTGGATGCTGTCCTGAGCCTATAACTTGGACCGTCTCTTTCTTCTTTACAAAAAATTGGCATATAGAATTCATATAAGGGGTTTCCCAGGTGGCATAGTGGTAAAGAATCTGCCTGTCAATGCAGGAAATGCAAGGGAGGCTGATTTGATCCCTGAGTTAGGAGGAGAGCATGGCAATCCACTCCGGTATTCCTGCCTGGAGAATTCCATGGACAGAGGAGCCTGGCGGGCTACAGTCCATGGGGTCACAAAGAGTCGGACTCAATTGAGTAAGCATGCACTGAATTCATATAACATAAAATTTACCCTTTCTTTCAAAGTGAATAATTCAGTGGTTCTTAGTATATTCATGGGGTTAAGAGAAGCATCATCACTAATTCCAGTACATTTTCATTACCCCAGAAAGAAACCGCATACCCATTAATATCTACATCCTCTTCTACCCACCAGCCCTGGCAACCACTATCTATTTTAGAACTCTATAGTGAAAGTGAAAGTGTTACTTGCTCAGTTGTGTCTGACTCTTTGAGACCCCATGGACTGTAGCCTGCCAGGCTTCTCTGTCCGTGGAATTCTCCAGGCTAGAATACTGGAGTGGGTAGCCATTCCCTTCTCCAGGGGGTCTTCCCAACCCAAGGATCAAAGCTGGGTCTCTTGCATTGCAGGCGGATTCTTTACTGTCTGAGCCACCCGGGAAGCCCATTTTTATGTCTATGGATTTGTCTATTCTGAGCATTTCGTGTAGAGGAATCATGCAGGTGCAACTTTTATGCTCGGTGTCTTTAACTTGGCATAATGTTCTCAAGGTTCACCCATGGTGTGGCGTCTACTTCATTCCGGCTTATTGCCACGTAATACTCCACCGTGGGCTTCTCCAGTGGCTCAGCAGTAAAAGAACCCACCTGCAGTGCCGGAGAGGCAGGAGACGTGGGCTCGATCCCTGGGTTGGGAAAATCCCTTGGAGGAGGGCATGGCAACCCACTCCAGTATTCTTGCCTAGAAAATTCCATGGACAGAGGAACCTGGTGGGCTACAGTCCATGGACCGCAGAGTCAGTCATGACGGAAGCGTCTGAGCACAGCAATACCCCATTGTATGGATTTCCCACATTTTGTTTGTCCTTTCATAAGTTGATGGATATTGAGGTATTTCCACTTTGTGGCTAAAATGAACAGTGTGGCTATGAACATTTGTGTGCAATTTTTACGTGAGCATAAACTCCCAAATTTCTTGACTATGTACCTAAGACTGTAAACGTTGGTAATTCTATGTTTAAAATCTTAAGGAACTGACAGACTCTTTTCCAAAGTGCCGAAAAAAATTTTGGCAATGACTTTTATTTTTTAATTGTAGTATAGTTGATTTACAGTGTTATGTTAGTTTCTAGTGTACAACAAGGTGATTCAGTTATATATGTATTCTTTTTCATATTCTCCATTATGATTTATTATAAGATATTGAATATAGTTTTCTGTGCTATATAGTAGGACCTTGTTGTTTATTTTATGTATAGTAATTTTCTTGTTTAGACGTTAGGTCGTGTCCAGCTCTTTGAGAACCCATGGACTGCAGCACGCCAGGATTCCCTGTCCATCACTCTCTCTCCGGCTTTGCTTGAACTCATGTTCATTAAATTGGTGATCTCATCCTCTGTCACCCCCTTCTCCTCCTGCCTTCAATCTTCCCCAGACTCAGGGTCTTTTCTGAGTCAGCTCTTCACATCAGGGGGCCAAAGTATTGGAGCTTCAGCTTCAGCATCAGTCCTTCCAATGCATAGTCAGGGTTGATTCCCTTTAGAATTGACTGGTTGGATCTCCTTGCTGTCCAAGGGACTCTCAAGAGTCTTCCCCGCACGACCGTTCAGAAGCATCTCTTCTTCAGCACTCAGTCTTCTTCATGGTCCAGTATATAGCAGTGTGTATCTGTTTATTCCAAATCCTAGTTTATCTCCCCCTTTCCTTTTTTGTGGTTTGTAACCATCAATTTGTTTCCTGTGTTTGTCAGTCTGTTTCCGTTTTGTAAGTAAGTTCATTTTTTGGACATTTTAGGTTCTACATATAAGTATTAGACTCCACATAGGATATTCGTCTTTCTCTTTCTGACTTATTTCACTTAGTGAGATAATCTCTAGTTCTATCCAGGTTGTTGCAGATAGCATTATTTCATTCTTTTTTATGGCTGAGTAATTTTCTGTATTATGTACACACCCGATCTTCTTTATACATCCATCTGTCGATAGACATTTTGGTGGCTTCCAAATCTTGACCTTTGTGAGTAGTGCTGCTGTGAACATTGGAGTGTGTGTGTCTTCGAATTATGGTTTTCTCTAGATATGACTGCACAGCTTTACATTGTCACCGGTATTGTGCTAGAGTTCCAATTCCTTAACAGCTTCATTAAGACTTCTTATAGGAGTCTCTTTATATCCTAGTGGGTGTAAAGTGGTATCTCATTTTGGTTTTGATTTGTATTCCTCTGACGATGTTGAGTTTCATGTGTTTACTTATAGTTTGCATATTGTCTTCAGAGAAATAATATTCAGATTCTTTGCCATTTCTATTTTTTACTTTTTTATTGAAAATATTTAAGTACATAGTTGGTTAGGCCGGGTCTCAGTTGCAGCCTGTCGAGTTTTGGTTGCAGCACGTACTCTTACTTGAGTGTGGGATCCAGTTCCCCAACCAGGGCTCAAACCAAGGCCCCTGCATTGAGCGCACGGAGTCTTGGAAGCCATTGGTCTGCGAGGGAAGTCCCCTCTTTGCCTGTTTCTAAAGTGAAATTATGGCTAAGGGGAGACTACTCCATGTGATATATAAATGTCTTTTTTTTCTTTTTTCCATTCTGGAGGTTGTATTTTCAATACCTTTATAGTGTTCTTTGAAGCACAAAATTTTAAATTATCGTGAAATCCAATTCATCTCTTTTTCATTTGGTTGCTTGTGCTTTTGCTGTCATAAGTAAAAAAAACCGTTGCCTTATCCAGGGTCACAAAGATGCTTTTTCTTCGAGTTTTATGGTTTTCACTCTTATATTTAGATTGAGTTAATTTTTGCACATAGTAGTGAGATAGGGGTTCAACTTCATTCTTTCAAATGTGGCTCTTTAATTATCTCAGTACCATTTGTTGAAAAGACTATTCTTTCCCCAGTGAAATGCCTTGCTACCTTGGTTAAAAATCAATTGATTATCAATGCATAAGTGTATTTTTGAACTCTCAATCCTATTCCCTTGGTCTATATATAACTAACCTTATGCCAGTATTATACAGACTTGATTACTGTAGGCTTTGTAGTAAGTTTTAAAATGGGGAAGTATGAGTCTTCCGGCTTCATTCATCTTTTTAAAATTGCTTTTGCAATCCTTTGTTCTTGGTCCCTTGCATTTTCCTGTGAATTTTAGGAACAACTTGTCAGTTTCTGCAAAAAAATAAGAAAAGTAGCTAGAGTTTTGGGGTAATCACATTAAATATGAAGATCAATTTGGGGAGTATTGCCATCTTCATAATATTGCCTTCTAACCCAGGAACATGGCTGTCCTTCCATTCATTTAAGGCTAAATCTCTTCCAACTATGTTTTGTAGTTTCCAGTATACAATTCTTGCACTTCTTCTGTTAAATTTATTGCCAAGTATTTTGTTCTTTTTGATGCTGTTGTAAATGAAATTATTTTCTTAATTTTATTTTCAGGTTGTTCATTACAAGTATGTAGTATTACAATTGATTTTTGTATATTGATTTTATATCTTGCAGCCTTGCTGAACTTACTTATTGGAATTATTGTTCGGCTGTGAATTCGTTCATAGTTGGAGTTTGCTAGGCAGAAAAGTATGGAGTTCTAATTGTGTGCGTTTGTGTGTGTGTATTTTTTAAGGGATTTTCATACAAAAGACCATGTCATCTACAAAAAAGATTATCTCACTTCTTTCTTCCAGTGTGGATGTCTTTTATGTCTTATATCTTTCCTAATCAGTTCCATTCAGTTCAGTTCAGTCGCCCAGTCATGTCCGACTCTTTGCAACCCCATGGACTGCAGCATGCCAGGCTTCCCTGTCCATCACCAGCTCCCAGAATTTGCTCAAACTCATGTCCATCAAGTTGGTGATGTCAGCCAACTGTCTTATCCTCTGTCATCCTCTTCTCTTTCTGCCTTCAATCTTTTCCAGCATCAGGGTCTTTTTCAAATGAGTCAGTTCTTCTCATGAGGTGGCCAGAGTATTGGAGTTTCAGCTTCAGCATCCGTCCTTCCAAAGCATATTCAGGACTTATTTCCCTTAGGAGTGACTGGTTTGATCTCCTTGCAGTCCAAGGGACTCTCAAGAGTCTTCTCCAGCAGCACAGTTCAAAAGCATCAATTCTTTGGTGCTCAGCTTCCTTTATAGTCCAACTCTCACATTCCATACATGACTACTGGAAAAACCATAGCTTTGACTAGACGGACCTTTTTAATATGCTGTCTGGGTTGGTCATAGCTTTTCTTCCAAGGAGCACACGTCTTTTAATTTCATGGCTGCAGTCGCCATCTGCAGTGAGTTTGGAGCGCCCCCAAAATAAGATCTTTCACTGTTTCCTAATAGTCCTGGTTAAAACCTCTAGTACAATACTGAATAAAAGTTGAAATCTCTCTTCTTTATAGACATATATTTACAGTTATAACTATCATTCTAAGCACTGTTATCTGCATTCCATAAGTTTTGGTGTATTGTGTTTTCATTTCTGTTCATCTCAAGTCATTTAAAATTTCCCCTGTTCTTTCTTTCTCCGGTGCTTATATAGCAGTGGTCTGTGTAATTTCCACACGCATTTGTGAATTTCCCAGACTTCTTTCTGTTATTAACTTCTCCTATTCCTTTATGGCCACAGAACATACTTTGTATGATTTTAGTTCTTTCAAATTTACTAGAATGTGTTTTATGGCCTAACAGATGTATCTTGGGGAATGTTCCGTGGCCACTAGAGGAGAATATGTACTCTGTTATTGTTAAATGTTCTATGCATGTCTGTTAGTTCTAGTTGGTGTATTGTGTTGTTCAAGTCTTCTGTTTACAAAATGACCTACTGTCTAGTTGTTTTATCCATTATTGAAAGTGGGATCTTGAAGTCTCAAGATTTTTTTGTTGAATTCTCTGTTTTACTCCTTAATTCTATCAGTTTTTGCTCTTAAATTCGGGGGTTCCATTCTTAGGTGCATACATTTATAATTGTTATATCCTCTTGATGGATTGACTCTCTTATCATTATAAAATGTCCTTTGTCTCTAGTAACATTTTTTCTTAAAGTCTGTTGTGTCTGATGAAGTCTGTGTTGTCTGATATTAAAGTCTATTTTGACTGATCTAGCCATTCCAGCTCTTTTTTGGTTACTATTTACATGAGATATCTTTTCCATCCTTTCTTTCAACCTATTTGTCTTGGAATCTAAATTGTGTCTCTTGTAGGAAACGTGGTTAGATAATGTTTTTAAATTCATTTTGCCAATCTCTGGGTTTTAATTGCAGTGTTTATTTTAATCCATATATATTTCATGCAATTACTGGTAAGATAGTGCTTGCTATTTGTTTTTCATATGTTATGTTTGTTCTTCTATTCCTTCATTATTGCTTCCTTTTGTGCTGAGTAGATCTTTTGTAGTACCATTTTAATTTCCCTGTCATTTCTTTCACTGTATATTTTTGAGTTATTTCCTTTGTTGCTTGGCAGATTAACATTAACATCTTTACTAATAACAATATAATTCTGATTAATATCATCTTAATTTCAGTAGTATACAAAAACTTTGCTCCTCTGTAGTTCTGTTACTTCCCCTCTGTTTATGCTCTTATTGTCATAAAATTTACATTTTTATACATTGTGTACTCCTCAGCAATACTTATAATTATTGCTTTATACAGTTGCTTTTTAATTCACATAGGAGAAAAAAAGAGTTTACAAACATAAAATACATTTGTACTGTCTTTTATACTTACCTAGGGATTGGGGGCAGGAGGAAAAGGGGACGACAGAGGATGAGATGGCTGGATGGCATCACTGACTTGATGGACGTGAGTCTGAGTGAACTCCGGGAGTTGGTGATGGACAGGGAGGCCTGGGGTGCTGCGATTCATGGGGTCGCAAAGAGTCGGGCACGACTGAGCGACTGAACTGAACTGAACTGAACTGATACAGTTACTTTTACTGATCCTTTTCATTTTTTCATCTGTATTTGAGTTCCTGGGCATCCTTTAATTTCAGCCTGAAGGACTTTCTTTAGTAGTTATTATAGGGTAAGCTTCCTAATGATAGGTTCTGTTTTTATTTGCTGGGCAATTCCCTCTTCATTTTTGAAGGACAGTTTTGCTGCATAAAGAGTTTTTGGTTGACATCTTTCTTCTTTCAGTACTGTGTATATGTTACCCCACTGCTTTCTGCCCTACCCTTCTCTGGTTTCTGATAGGGAATCTACTTGGAGTTTGCTGAGCTTTCTGGTTGTGTAGATCGATGGTTTTCATCAAGTTTGGGACACTTTAGCCATCGGTGCTGCTGATATTCTTTTATTTATTTATTTATGGTTGCACTGGGTCTGTGTTGCTGCACTGACTTTCTCTCCTCTGGCCGAGCAAGGGCTGCTCCTCAGCGTGGTGCACGGCCTTCTCACTGCTGTGCCTCCTCTTGTTGCCGAGCTCAGGCGCTTGGTACACAGGCTTCAGGAATTGCTGCGCGTAGGCTCGGCGGGGGCAGCACGCAGTCCAGTATTCTTGTTGCTCCTTTCTCTCTTTTCTTTCTGAGACTGCCGTTATGTGCCTGTTGGTATGTGTGATGGTATCTGAGATGGTATCTGTATTTATTTTCCTTCACTTTGTTTAGTTTCTGTTCCTCAGACTGGGTGACATTAGTTGACCTCTCTAGGTTTATTGGTTCTTTTTTCTGCCTGTACAAATCTGCTGTTGAGTCCCCTAGTTAAATTTTCATTTCAGTTACTGTAGTTTTCAGTACTGGAATTTCTATTTTTAAAGATAATTTATACCCTTTTGTTGATATTCTTTATTTGGTGAAGCATTGTTTCCATACTTTAATTATTCAGATATAGTTTCCTTAATTCCTTTTTTCCTATTTTATTGAGATATAACTGATAAAATATTGTAAAAGTTTAAGGTATAAACCATGATGATTTCATATATGCATATTTTTCAAAATGATTAGCACAAAAGTTTAGTTGATATCCATCATGCCACAGTTACAGATTTAGTTTCTTAAAAACAAATTTTATTTTCTTTGCCCCAGATCTTAGCTGTGGCATGCAGGACCTTCAGTCTTCATTGCTGCTTGCTGAATCTTTTAGCTGTGGCCTGTGAACTCTTAGTCATGGCGTGTGGGATCTAGCTTCCTGAACAAGGATCCAACCTGGGCCCCCTGCACTGGAAGCATGAAATCTCAGCCACTGGACCACTAGGGAAGTCCCACAGATTGTTTCTTTATGATGATAACTTTTAAGATTTACTCTCTTAGCTACTTTTAAATATACTCTACAGTACCGTTAATTGTAGTCATCATGCTGTAATTACATCCTCAGAACTTATTTATCTTTCTGTGAGTTTTTGCCTTTTGACTGCTTTGTCAGGACGGTCACTGTGGTATGTTTGTGGCCACTGCATCTCGTCACACTTGAGTGCCTCGTGCTAGGGGACAGCCCAGCCACCCAGCAGAATGTCCTGAGTCTGGTACAGAACAGGAAGAGTTGCCCAGAGAAAAGGGTTGAAGCAAGTGTGTGAAGTGTGTGCCTTTTAGTTCAGAAAAAGAACCCCACATGTACATGTAAATCATCTCATGAACACAGAAAATTCCTAGTGGTTGCACACAAGATTAAGTAATTGTGGATGTCTCTGGGGAGGGGCTGGGACCTGGGGTGGCAGGGCATTTACTCTTCCTTGTGTAATCTTTTGCATTATTGAGTGTTTTTTCATGAGCATATATTGCATTTTCAATTTTAAAACAAGTAAAATAAACACGCAAACCAGGCAAACAAACAGGTGAATGCAAGCGAAGACCCTGCCCCGCTAGGCTTTGGTCTCTTCCTCTCCTCTGGAGCCCCGGTGCTGGCTGGAAGAATGACCACTTCTCTGTAGGCAGTGCCCACAACTCCTACCATGCCCCCAGGACAGGGGTGGGACCTGGAGGGGAGAGGGCACACAGTCTGCTCTCAGCTCTGTGCCCTCGCTGGGTATTCTCAGGACAGGCCTCAGGCAGTGAGGGCCAGGATGGGGGTGCTGGCCCAGGGGCTGCAGCTGTCTGGAGTTAGAGGAGAGGGTAGGTTGGTGGGATCCTCCAAGATGCCACGATTCTGGAACTAACTGTGAGAAACCCCTAATGGGAATGTTTGTGTCTGCCTAGGGACAGGTACACACACAGAAGAACACACAGGTCACCTTGTGTCCGTTTGGGGTAGGGTCCCTTCCCACCAGCGCGGAGCATCATTCTCTTTGGCTCCAGACAGGATGTGCCTGCAAGGATGCTCCTGGGCAGGCAGCCGCGGCCCCTCCCCAGGGAGGCACTCAGAACTCCAGAGGCCCCCCTGCCTGCTCACTCCGATCAGCTCAACCAGCCTTTCCTCTGGACTCTCCTCGGGGTCCCTCAGTGAGCCTCCCCTGCTCAGAGGCCTCTCTGTCCATCACAGACGGCCTCTTCCTGCCACAGGAGAGAGGGCTGGGAGAGAGCCTGGGACCCTTACAATGGCCCAGTTGTGTTTTCATGGTCATAGGGTCTCTGCAGGACCTATGTGGTCATGAGGAGGGGACAGTGAGCAAGGAAATCAAAGGAAGAACCCAAACTTCCCTCAATATATAAGTAAACTGTCACAAAGCATAATGTAACTCTCCAAAATATTGAAGTCAGCCAAGTAAATAGAGAAGCTCAAGCGTAGGAGACCATATGTTCTGCTCTGGGTAGAACCTTTTCCCGAAGGTGGAATTCAAACGTACCTGCATCACACCCTGCACACTTCCACCTGCTCAGCTCCCCATGCCCCGACTGGGTCAGGGCCTCACCCGGCCTAGGTCGCTGCCTACGGTGTACAAGGAGTGGGTCCCCTGGTGTCTGTGCCCAAGAATCACAGAACAAGTCTCTACTCTCTTCCACCAGGAGAAAGGTGGTCCTGGGATGTGTGTCTTGATGGCTTTGGGCTGGGACGTGCGGGTGAGCGGGTTTTCAGGGGCTCCTGCAGGGCTGGCTGGTGGGGAGGGCCCCCACAGAGGAGCAGCTCAGGAGGAGGGGAGCCCAGGCCAGTCCAGCATCCTGCATGGAGCCCCTGAGGCCTTCCCTGGGCTTGGCACCAGCCTGAAGCTTGGCTGTAAACAGTTATGTCCTGTTGAAATCCCAGGCCTGGGTCAGCTGGGTGCCCCCGGATGGCCTCAGGTGGCCACAGTGAGGGGAGAGGGGAAGACTGTTCCAGAGGCTGAGGGTGGGGGGAGGCTCGGGCTGGAGAGTGTGTGCCAAACCAGGAGAAAAAGAAGTTGCAGATGCAGTCTGCTTTTTATTTTTCAGAAATGTGGATGAGAAGAGATTGGAAGGCAGCTAACAGGGGTCAGGGGTCAGGGAGGCTGTGTTTGTGGGTCCAGAGAAGTGCAGAGCTGAGAGGAAGTGGAGACAGAAGCTGAAGGGGAGAGGGGGGTGGGAAGGAGGAGAGCCCCCCAGGGGGCTCCAAGGATCAGCCCACCTGATGGCTAGGGCTCCATCCAAAGGAGAGGATGAAGTGGGAGGGCAGACCGGGAGCCCCAGGGCCTGGGAAGGGGCAGGAGGAGCTCCAGAAGCACATGTGGTGTCGGGAAGGAGTTTAGGAGCTGGCCAAGGATAAGGGGAACCCAGTGAGATGGAAGAAGTCCCTCCCCCATATGCTGGCAGCTCCAAATCCTGGCCATCCCCACCCCTACCCCACCAAGCTGGGCTGGTACTGATTCCCTGTCCCCATTCCCCACCCCAACCCCAAGCAGCTCCAAAGCATCCACCCACCCCAACACACACACACACACAGGTGCTCGAGGGATCTCAGGAATGAGCTCTCTGGCAGTCTTCTCTGAGAACTGGAGCAAGATAACCTTGTGGGTAGCAGTCACTGACTCAGTCCCACCATACCTCCTCTGTTGTTGTTCAGTCGCTCAGTTGTTCTGACTCTTTGTGACCCCATGGACTGCAACACGCCAGGCTTCCTTGTCCTTCGCTATCTCCCAGAGTTTGTTCAAACTCATGTCCGTTGAGTCGATGATACCACCCAACCGTCTCATCCTCTGTCGCCCCCTTCTTCTTTCTCCTTCAGTCTTTCCCAGCATCAGGATCTTTTCCAGTGAGTCGGCTCTTCTCATCAGGTGGCCAAAGTATTGGAGCTTCAGCACCAGTCCTCCCAATGAGTATTTAGAGTTGATTTCCTTCAGGATTGACTGGTTTGATCTCCTTGCAGTCCAAGGGACTCTCAAGAGTCTTCTCCAGCACCACAATTCAAAAGCATCAGTTCTTTGGCACTCAGCCTTCTTTATGGTTGAACTCTTACATTCATATATGACTACTGGAAAAACCATAGCTTTGACTATATGGACCTTTGTCAGCAAATTGATGTCTTTGCTTTTTAATATGCTTTCTAGGTTTGTCATAGCTTTTCTTCCATGGAGCAAGCATCTTTTAATTTCACGAAGCAAGTGTCTTTTAATTTCATGGCTGCAGTCACCATCTGCAGTGATTTTGGAGCCCAAGAAAATAAACTCTGTCACTGTTTCCACTGTGTCCCCATCTATTTTCATGAAGCGATGGGACAAAATACCATGATCTTAGTTTTTTGAATATTGAGTTTTAAGCCAACTTTTTCACTCTCCTCTTTCACCTTCATCAAGAGGCTCTTCAGTTCCTCTTCACTTTCTGCCGTTAGGGTGGTGTCATTTGCACATCTGAGGTTATTGATATTTTTCTGAGCATCTCTAAGAGGTCGCTGCTGAGTCAGCTCCCAAGGGCTTAAAGCTAGTACCTAGCTGCACTGGGACTGCTCAGGGTCTTGAGGGGAGCATCGAACCTTGAACCTTCTGTTTCTTACTTTCTGTTGGGGAAAGCCTCACAGGTAGCTTGGGTCTCCCTGCCCCCTCTCAACTCGGCTGAGCTTCAGAAGAATTCCCAGGAAGCCATAGCGTGCATGGTGGAACAGTGGGTAAAGAATCTACCCGCCAATGCAGACACATGGAGATGCAGGTTTGATCCCTGGGTCGGGGAGATCCCCTAAAGAAGGGAACAGCAACCTGCTCCAGTATTCTTGCCTGGAAAATTCCATGGGTAGAGGTGCCCGGCAGGCTACAGTCAATGGGATTGCACAGAGTCAGACACGACTGAGCCCTTCCGCAGATATGCACTCACATCTCCCACTGCAGGCCCCCACATCAGTCTTTCTTTGGCTTGAGTGCACTAAGCTCCTTCTGTTCTTGGGAGCCTTTGCATTTGCTATGCCTTTTGCCTGGCACACCCTTCCTGGTACTTTTACCAGGACATTCCCACCCAGCTTAGGAGCCTCTGCTCCAGGCTCAACCCCCGTGCCCAGGGAGGTGGCCTTGGACCCCCAGGCTCTATGCCATCCCTTTCTTATCACCAGCTGGATTTTGTTCTTTTGTTTACCATTCTTCCCTCCCATAACCCTGAGGGTAAACCCTGAGTGCAGGGACAATGTCTCTGAGAACTTGGCACATAGTAAATGTTCATTAACTTAAAAAAACAATGAATAAGTGAATAGTTAGGAATGCAGAATGCCACTCAGTGGTTGAGGAGCCCACCAGTGAGGAGCTGGAGGAGTGGTGCAGATCCAGGGCCTTGGTGCCTCTTTCTCCATGCTCTCACCCGAGGCAGACATCACTAGTACCACACAGCACACGTGACTGATGGAAACCAGACAGGAACTCAGATCTCAGGGAGGCCCTCCAGGGGGCCACTAGCTCTCCTTAAGAGGTGGTGGGACGAAGGCTAGGGTATAAGGTGCCATCCAAGGGCAAGGCCCTCGAGTGTGCTCTGAGCGTCAGGAAGGCTTCCTGGAGGAGGTGACAGGGTGGGCCCAAAAGGCAGTGGGACAGAGAGAGAAGAAGAGCCACGGTTTGGAGGATGGGTGATCACATAAGTCGTGGAGGTGAGAATCAAGTGGATAAATCCCCAAGACAGTAAAAACCAGCCTGTACAGGGAGGAGGGCGCCTGTTAGGCTGGCTCCCACAGATTGTCCCTGCCTGGGACCAAGCAGAGCCTTCTGGTCTGCCAGCTGGAGGGAGAAGCTAGTGGGATGTAAGGAGAGAAGCAACGAGCACTGCTGAGAACATACAGCAGATCACACTGTCGGTGAGCGAGGCAGCACAGGGCCCTGGCCTGAGGCTGGAGGGTGCTGCTCCCATTCAGCTGTGCTGCCTGATGCAGCCTTTCCTGAGGCCCACCCAGGAGGGTCCATGGGCTCTTCTGATCCTTCATGCTGCCTGGCTGCCCTGGGCACCCTCTCTTCCTTGGTTACACCCTGGCTGGCAGGAACAGGTCTCCCTTCTCTAGGAGCGGTGAGGATGCTCAAGGGGCAGCACCCCCTGGTGGGCTACTGCCAAGCCAGCCCTGCTCCCTACCAGGCATCCTCAGGAGGAGCACCATAGCATCCCATCCTGGTTTAGCAAAAGAACATGTATTTCAATATGCTGATGACAGAGACAGTCATGTGCAGTGGAGAAATTTTGGGAAGTGTTCAATGAAGACGTATAAGAGGAGGCCAGTGGTGGGCAGGTGCCCTGATGACCCTTTCAGGGTGGATATGCCAGTCTGTGTTATAGGCACATACTCATGCACAGGGAGGCCACAGGTACATGCATGCACACACATGTGCACACATGTACTCATGATACCCATGCACACTCATGCACAAAGAACACACATGCAAATATTGATACGTGCACACAGGCACACACAAGCCTGTGCACAAGTGCAAGATCACGTGTGTGTGCATGGACCTGCTATACTTTCCACCAGGCTGCCGAGGAGGGGCTGTTGTCCCGCGAGGTGCCTTGTGGAGACCCACCTCTGTCACCCGCTTCTCGCCTTTCCCACCAATCACTCTGACACTCGCGCTAACACCCTGTGCTACGTTAAAGGGTATTTTTGCAGATGGCACAAGTGAGAATTGAGACTCGGGCTTCTGGTTGCCACGAAGCAGCTTCCTCCTGGTAGATGGGCCTCTCCTGTGTCTTCATTTGCAGGCCCTCTGTCTCTCGCCAGCTCTGAGGTGGAGGCCCTGCAGGGCGCCATGAGGACATTCACACCTTGTCCTGGCCCCACTGGCTGGCCTGTTCCCCAGGCAGTCCTCACTCCTCTAGGGTGGGAGATTTGCACGGGGCAGGGTCTTTCCCTTTATACCTCCTGCCTTTGCCACCCCTGTGTATCCTCTCGTCAGGCTCTTTTGGGTGCCTGGTTGACATCGTGACCTATGTCATCCCAGGGAGTGAGTCCCTGTTTGGGGTGAGGACTGAGGCTCACAGAAGTGTGACCTTGCCCAGGGCCATCTGCTAATGACTGAAGAGTCCAGGGGCAGCTCGCTGAGGGTCCCGTGTTCTTCCTCATCCACCACCACCCAGAGAACAACCATCGTCTTGGACAGAGTGGCCGGCGGGGCTCCAAGGCCATGGGGCTGCCCAGCCTCAGGTCACGGGCCTTCTGGAGGACCCAACCTCGGGATCTTCATCCTCTCAGCGTGGCCCTGCAAGACCCAGAAGTCTCACCTTGGCCCTGACCTCCACATGACCCCCCCAGGGTCAGCTTCCCCATGGCAAGGCCCCCAAATGGGAAGGTCGTGTTCTCTTGGCCAGAGGACTGTTCTCTGGTGATAACCAATCCTGGAATGGCCTTTTAACATCAGGGTTGCCCATCAGGTTGCCAAATATTTGACTCAGAGGAATAGAAACTTTCGGGGTGCCATGGCGGGTGGGGTCTTGCCACTCTGGTGCAGGGGGAGTCTGTCTGCCTGGGCCAGTAGCCAGGTTCCTCTGCAGCTCCCACTGCTGTCACGCACTGGGGACTCAGGTCTGAGTTCCTCAGGGAAAGGGGTTTTTTCATCTCCTTTGCTCTTGGGAGATAAATGCTGGTGGCTGGTCCCACACATAGACCAGAAAACCGCCTCTAGAAGCTGAATCGGCTAGGGAGTGTCGCCAGAAGGGAGGCCTGGGTTGTGAGGAACTAACATTTCTTGGAGAGCAGGAACCTGAGTGTGGCCTCTCTGAGGCCTGGGGGTGGGGCCATGGGAAGGGCCAGAGTGTGGCCTCGGGTGGTCCTCCTGGTACTTGCTTGCTCCTCACCCCTTCCTGGTCCACCCACCGTGGGCACCAGGGCACCGGCCCAGAGACTCTGCAGGCCCCCCTGCGCTGGTTGCTCCACCTCTGCCTGGTGATCTCTGCCCAGTACTGCCAGCCTGGATTGGTGGGCACTCAATGTGAAGGGGTGATAGGATTCAGGGGAGCACGGCCAGGGAGGGCTGCTAGGAACTGGTCCCCATTCACTGGAGGACAGGACCAGATATGCTTATGCCCAGGGCCCCCTCTTCCTTTCCTTCCTCCACTGAGGGTCCTCACGGACCTCCTCCCACCTGCCGTCCCTCCTTCTCTGGAAGTGGAAGCCAGGCTTCTGGCACCAAGCATGGAGGGACGGCTCTCCTGATGTACCCAGTTCCCCTTCCAAAGGGCTGGTTCTCTAACGTCTGGCCCCTCCTGGCACCCTTTGTGAGAGCAGGCCCCCCTGCCCAACCCCATGCACCAGGATCTCTGCCTCCTCCCAGCCCTGCCCACTGGGGCACCCAGGCCCCTCCCCAACCCCTAGGACCCTCTGGGTCTGGCTAGGCCCCTGGGGAACTGTCCCCACCTAGCCCGCCTGGCCCCTTGGTTCCCCTGCAGCTGGGCCCAGGGAGGGAGCCAGGCTGCAGTTAACACACAAGCCTGTGGCCGCCTGAAGTCCCTTCTCCACCTCCTCCTTTCCCAGCTTGTTGGCAGAAGAGTGATGACGGGCTGGGTGCAGGGAGCGGCCGCCATCCCAGGTGGTCTGTGCTGTTAGTCATGGTTAGTTACACGCCCAGTTGCACATTTGCAGCAAGTTACACAACCTGGCGGATGGGTGGCTCTACCTTAATCTATTTTCACATAAGACGAAGGGGAGTGCCACAGTCAAGGCAAGCAGAGGCAACGGGAAGGCTTCTTGGGGGATCCTGCAGGGGGCTGCTCTGTTGGCAGAGCAGTAACCTGTGCAGTGTGAGGGGGCATCAGAATGGTCTCTTCTCCTCTCATTTGCCCTCCCAAGCTCCTTGGGCTCTGGTGGTACCTAAAACCATATCAGTGTGTTTGTTTCCAACATTATTCTCCAAAAGGGAGTATCCATGGGACAGGGCTAGAGAAGTGCAGACAGCCGTGTATGTTCTCAGTGGACGTCAGCCTGCCTACCTCATCTAGGTCCCCTGAGGACAGGGTCAGCAGTCAGGTCCTGCCCCAGGGTGTCAAACACACGTGCCATGAAGCTCACGGGTTAGCGTGGGTGTGAGCTTGGGCAACCCATGACCGCTCAGACTGCTGACTGGCCCTCGGGGCACACCATATCCCACAGGTTCCTGTTAAACACTGTTAGCGAGGGCGTGGAGGAAACTGGAAAGGGCCTCTCCGG
Source organism: Oryx dammah (assembly GCF_014754425.2). NCBI lineage: Eukaryota > Metazoa > Chordata > Mammalia > Artiodactyla > Bovidae > Oryx > Oryx dammah. The sequence goes on from NW_024080471.1 coordinate 1,899,980, forward strand.
AGGTGGTTATGAGTTCAGATGGCCTGGGCTGCCTCCCAGGCCAGGCGGAGAGCCCCTGGACAGCTCAAGTCCTTGGAACTAGAAACTGAGAAGTTTCCAGGGCTTACCACGTGCTTGATTCTCTGGCTTCATGTTTTGCCGGCTGCCCTGTGACCTGGGGGTCATGAACCCTGCTTTATATCCAGGAAATGATAACTCAGAGAGGCGCCTGCCTCACCATGACACTCAGAGTTGGAGCCGAAGCTCTGCCTGCACGGCTGCCCTGGGTCCTAAGTGGCTGGTGGGGTGGGTGCCTCAGCCGGACAATGTGGGGAGGGGAGTGTGTGCAGGAAGCAGAATCTGACTGTCACCTGCTCCCTCACCAGTGGCGGTCACCTCTATTGGTCCCTCAGGTCCCATGAGACTCTCACCTGAGCCTGCTGGCACCTGCCCCTCCCCCCGGCGTGACCCCCACCCTCCCTGGAGCCCTAGCTTCCGAGGACTTAGCCTCCACCGGGTCTTTGTCGTGATGCTGGTCCACACCCCAGCACCTGGGGCTCTGCTCCCTCTGTTCTGCAGTGGCAGTCACCCAAGATGAGGCCCCCTTCCATCTTCCACAACTGAAACCTTGCAGGCTGTACCTTTTTAAAGGAAGGAAGTTTTTACCCAGAGAGGCCTTTGGTTTTGGAGAGAATGAAGAGGGAGGCAGAGACCACCTTAAATTGCTCCCTTCCCCAGTTCGGCTTCTCTGAACTGCGGCTCACAACACACTTGGAAGGGTCTTGGGGCTCAGACAGCTTTGCCCTGACTGGCATGTTATTTCTTCTTCTTTTGTCTCTCTCTCAACTTTTTTCTAAACATAAATTGTTCTGAAGTGTAATGTACATATAGCAAAGTGCATGATCATAAATGATGCAGCTCAGACTTTTCTTGGGGTGAATACATGGGTGATCAGTACCCAGCCCCAGCAGACCTCTTGGCTCCTGATTAGATGTTCTTTCATGTCTGGTTTCTTCTGCTCCACGTGATGCTGGTAAGACTGATCCTGGTGTGTCCACTCTTGTTGATCGTGGTGCTCCCAGAGTGATTCTACCTCCTCTCTGTGGAGGACAGCCAGCTGGTGCCCAGTATAGAACCACTGTGGACTGATCCTGGTGTTGATGGTGGAGCTCCCAGAGTAATTCTACCTCCTCGCTGTGGAAGGCAGCCAGCTGGTTCCCAGTATAGAACCATTGTGGACAGTGGTGCTCTAAACACCAGTGGATGGGTCTTCGCGTGTGAGTATGTAAGCATTTCTGGTGGTTCTACACCCAGCGAGGAGTTCTGCAGTCTGTGTATACTTGGCTTTCTGAGGCACTATTGGTCCGTCTTCCCACGTGGCTTTACCAGTTCAGCTCTCACCACCAATGATGGGAGTTTCTCTCGTGCCACATCCATGTCAGCACCTGGAATTTTCTGCCTTTCCATTTTAGCCACCCTGGTGGGCGTACAGCAGTATCACACGGTGGTGTGAATTTTCCTTCCCCTGATGACTAATGAAATTGAGTGCTTTTTCTTATGTTTAGCATCTTTTTTGATATCCTTCTTCAAGTCTTTTGCCTATTTTTAAAAAGTTGGGTCTTCAGACTTTTTGATTTATGTGAGTTCTTTATATATTCTGGACATGAAGCCTGAACTGGATGTATACACCTATGTCTAGCTCTGCACATGTATTCACAGGCATACATACACACACGTGTTCACTCAACAGAGAGGTGCCAAGTGCCCCCATATGCAAACATGTCCCGGTCCCTGGGGCACAGCAGTGAACAGACCAAGGCCTTGCACTCACAGAGCTCAGTTCTCCCTAGAGGAGACACTGACAAGGAAGTAGAAGGAATATGTCAGACTGAAGTGGCCTTCAGAAGGAAAGTTCAGGGGGAGAGGAAGTGTGGGAGTGGAGGTTAACACTGTAAATATGTCACCAAGAAGGTGACACCTCAGTAAAGACTCAAGAGGAAGAACGCTGCACGCAGAGGGAGGGCGAGCAGGGGGCGGGGGCGAGTGGAAGGTGGGAGGTTTCCTGTCGGAGCACCCACGTGGCCACTAGACCCTGGCGTTCATTTCACTGAGGGTTCTGGGCAGTGGATGGGCAGGACCCAACATAGGTTTTAACAGGGCCAATCGAGCTACTGTGTCAAGGCAGGATGGGTGGAAGCAGGGACATTAATTAGGAGCCTGTAGCCCTGAGTCCAGCCTCCTGTCCCAGTTTCTCGCTGGTCCCAGGTGTCTGTACTCGTGAGGATGTCCAGGGTCACTGTCATCCCGGAATCAGGCTTTGCTGCTCTTTGCTCAGAGCGTCCTCTCATGGTCATGGGATAGATGCCCTGTTCCTGGCCTCATGGCCAGCCCACATCATCTGGGCTGCCTCATCTTCCCAGAAGTCCCCAGCACATGTCTGCTGGCCGCACCACACCTGGTTCCTTTTCGGTTACTGGGTTCCCGTATTGGTCCCCTCAAGCTCCCCCTGTAGCATCCTGCTCCCTGAGCCCAGCCCCACCCACAGCTTCAAGCAGGGGAACAGCCTGGCAGGGGTCAGCCCTGGCAGGCCCATCTCCCTGCCTCCATGGGAACCAGGAAGGATGTGGCTGTGGTCCTTGTGCACACATGAATGCTGAGGTCACACCTGTGAGCCGAGGAGAGAGAGCACCATCCATGTATGTGAGGACATTCCCATGGCAGGGACAATGGGCAGCGGGCGCTCCTTCCTCCTGGGAAAGCATCCACCTTATCAAGGGATGCTGGTGAAACCTGTGAGTGAGCATGTATAGAAAGGCACAGTGGGGCTGTACATGGGCTCAGCCACCTCCTCTGGACCACAACACCTAGAGAGGCAGAGGGGAAGGCTTGCTCTGAATGCAGGTGGCAGCAGGGGTGTTAACTGCCCACGTGGACTTTCTGGAACTATACTGTGGCCACCTGAGGGTCTAACTGTCCTGCAGGGCTGTGGGATAGAGCCGAGGACTGTTGGGGGGAGGGTGCCTGGAAGATTCCCTCAGGGCAAAACCCTTCACCCCTCTTGGCACCATGGAGTTTTCTGAAGGGGCAGGGTGGCCCGGCAGGCTCAGGACCAAGGATCCAGGCTGGTCCTGGTGCCATGAGTTCTCTGTGGAGGCCACTGTGAGCTCTGCATCCTCTGACTGGCGTGAAAGGAGATGCAGAAGCAGCAGGGGGGAGGATAGTGTGAAAGCTTGTGTGTGTGTTGGGGCGGGGGGAGCTGATGTATCTGCAGCCCTGGCCATTTCTGCTGATGTTGCCCCCTTCTACCTAACTACCCACCCCAGGAGCTGTACAAGACTGTAGCTAATGGTGCAGGGGCTGGAGCGGTGAGATCTGGGTTCCAGTGCTAGAAGAGAAAGTGGAGTGGTTTCCAAACTGCTGTATCCTCTTGGAGGAGGGACTCAGCACAGCCCCTCATTCCTCAGGACAGAAATAGCTATCTTCCAGGACTCAGCCTGAGGGCCAGTCTTGCTACTGGTGACAGAACAGGCAAAGGAGAGGGAGTAGCTGAGGGGAGAGATGGCTGTCTCACAAGGCTGCTGGGGGGTGAGGTGTGGGGCTGTCGAAGGCAGGCTTCCAGGGGACCTACCTGAATACTGACAGGGTCACCTCTTCCCATCCCAGCCCCAGGCTTGCTCATGAGCTCTCCCAGATTCTGCCCTGTTCCCATTCCCAACTCAGCCTCTGGGCGCTCTGGTTCTAGACCTCCCAGAGAGGACAGTCTTCCCTCAGTCCACCTTTCCCTTTCAGATTCTCAGGGCCTGGGTTGAGGGCAACGCAGGAACCCGGTGGAGGGGCGATCGGTTGCCTGACAGGATTCCTTCTCAGCGCTGGGGCTCCTGAGGGCGGAATGACGCGTGGCTGTGCCGTGTGCCAGGTCCGCCCCATCCCGTGTCTTAGATTAGTCCTCCCACAAAAGCAGCTGCTGTGTCCCCTGTGTTCACTCAAGGAAACAGGACAGACTTCCGTGGGACGCTCGAGGCCAGAGCTGTGTGGAGTGAGAACCCCGTGAGGGGAGGCATTCAAGCCAGGCGCTGGCCAAGCACCTGCCGTAGCTCTGTAGTGGACATCTAAGATGAGGTGAGGCTGGGGAGGGCGAAGAGAGGCTCGAGGGAGGATACGGGGGCGCAGGGGGCTCTCCGTGAGCTGGATCTCACCGACACGACCGTTCCCACCCCGCGCGAAGCGCCTACCAGCACGGCGCCCCTTCGCCTAGTGGCAGAGCCCGTCCGGAGCGCCCAGCGCCGACACCCTGCTGTGGCCTCTGTAGTGACGCCACGACCCGCTCCCCCTGCACTCCTGGCGCCCCCAAACCCCGCGCCGGGCCTGTGAGCCCGGCCCCCGCTGCGCCTGTCCCGGCGCCCCAACCCCTGCACCTTCCCCAGGGCCCTCCAGCAGCGCCCCGCCCCGCCCTTGCCACGCCCCTCCGCCCTTGCCACGCCCCCTGCGCCACGCCCCATTCGGACCCGGGCCGGGCGCCTGCCCCTGCCACGTGGTCCGCTCGGCCCCACCCAAGTCCCCTGCTACCCCGGGCCCCCTACCTCGGCCCCACCCAGACTCCTTGCCTTCCGGCCCTGCCCCTCCCCGGGCGCCCGCCGCCCCTCGGCCCCGCCCCTGGCCCGGCCCCGCCCCGCGGGAGGAGGCGGGCGTGGGGAAGTCCGCGGGCAGGGCCGGGGTTTGGAGCCGCCAGGGCGCGCGGGCAGAGAGGCAGCCGCACCCGAGACGCCCGGGGCGCCGGGGGACAGCGCTGGCAGCAGGTAGCCAGGATGTTTCTGGAGCCCCAGGTAGGGCTGCGGCGCATGGCAGGTGCGGGGCGGCGGGTGGCGGAGGCGGTGACGCGGACGCGCTCGCAGGGCAACCCCTTGATTGCAGGAGGACCGCGGGGCTAGGAATTCCTGCGCCGCCGAGCTGCGGCAGCAGGGCTGACCTCCCGGCAAGGAGTGTGGCCACCCGGAGGACATCTTCGGCCAGGCCTGGAAGAAGCTTGCCCTTGGGAACCGCTCCCTCTGTGGGTCCCCGCGGGCAACTGCTGCCAGGTGGGCTGTGCCCAGGGCTCAGAACAGATAGGCAGCCGAGGCTGCCACTGCCTTGCCTGGCCCTGCTTGCGGAGGCCAGTGTTAGTCTAAGGCTGAGCGGCACCTCCACAGCTGGTACGGACCCCTGTGGGGCGGATAGCGCTGCGGAGGCAGGTGACAGCAGCCCAGCAGCAGGGCCGGCGGGCTAGGACTGGCACAGTCAGGCGTGTAAGAGACAAGACCACAGTGCATCCTCTTCCCGACTTGAGGGGCACAGAACCACCTGTTTGCCCTGGAGGAGACAGGGGGACTGTAACGAGGTGGGCATGTGGGAGGTGTGTACGTGTGTATGTGTGATGTGTGGGTGAGAGTGAGATTATGTGAAAACCGTGGGATGTTTAAATATGGGATGTGTGCGTGAGAGAGGGAGAAGCACGGAGTGGGGCAGGACACAGACACCTGTGTATTTAAGGGCAGTGAGCCTCAGGCTAGGGCTTTGAGGGATGTGGGCCCCACGATGAGGGGCAGCTTCTTTTCTATAGGAAGGAAGCTGAGAACCTGTCATGGAATTAATCCTGAGCATGAGGCAGTGTTACATTTCCATGGCTGTTTATCACAGTTCTTCCTTTGAGATGATCAGGTGATGTGATTCAGGTGCTGCCCTTTAAGCTGTCTCAGCCTGGAGCTCATCAGAGTAGACCCAAAACCTCAGGGGCCAAGAAGGGGGCTGCAACTGGGCTAATCAGGCCTGGCTGTGCCCAAGAAGCAGGACTCATTCGTTCTTTCATGTAGTCATTACTCGTTTATCGAGCCCCTGCTATGTGCAGGCACTGTGGATTCGGCAGGGAACCAGATACAAGCCACAGCTCCTGTCCTCATGGCTCACCTTCTAGCAAGAGAGGGGGAGGAAAAACCACAATCAATAAATGAGATACGGAATGTTACATGGTGAGAAGTGTTAAAAGAGAAAAAGTAAACGAATAGAAAATATCAAGGGTACATCAGGCAGGATAATTTAGATTATCAGCAGTAGCCGAACCACCCCCAAAGCCAGGGGCTGATAACAACAGTGTCATTTCCACTTATTGGCTTGTCCGTGAGGGGTTGACAGGGCCCCACCCCGAGCCTTCCTCTCTCAAGGACCTGGGCTGACAGGTCCCATGGCAGAGGGGGAGTGAGGCCCTTGCACTGACATTTCAGTGCCCCACTTCACAGTGCCACACGTCACTTCCACTCACCGTTCTTGAGCCAGATGAGTCACATGGCCCCACTCAATCTCACTAGGACCAGCAGTGACAGTTCTGCTCAGCCTGGCGACATGTCCAGCGTGTTTGGTACCCAGCACATTGACCACCAGTGTGGGGCTGCCTTGGGTAGGGCAGTCCAGGGAGCCTTTCACCTGAGGACCTGCTGGACGAGAGGCAGGGAGATAGTGGCAAGGGGAGCAGGAGTGCCTGCCAGGATGTCAGGCCAAGCTTGGAAGTGGAAGCTGCCCTTGTGTTCCGGCACCAGACTGGAAGCCAGTGTCAGGGGTAGGGCTGGTGAGGGTGAGAGGATAGTTTGTCCAGCACAAGGGGCTCAGGGGCTCAGCTGAGGGCGTGGAGGAGGAGAGAAGGCCCGATTTGATCACACTCTGAAGGTAAAGCGAGAGGCCCTGTTGATGGTGGAAATGGGGTGCAGATGGAGAAGAGGCAGCAACTTCAGGAAGGAGTGGTGGGGAAGGATGCAGGTGGAGCAGGTGGGGGCGGGGAGGAGGGAGTGCAGTTTGACACCCCCTGGGGCAATGTCACCTGGCACTCGCGGGCAGTATGGAGTTCAGGGAGGGTCTGGCCCGGGAGCTGGTGCGGAGCCGCAGCTTGCTCCATCCTGCGGGCTCTTGCCGCCTCTTGGCCATGCTGCCTACACTTGCACCTGCCGGTTCAGGACAGCCCGCCCAGGCGCCACGCCCCCGTCTTGCTGGGCCTGCCTGCCGCTGGGGTTGGGGGAGCCTCGTGTGAGCTCCACCAGGGGAGGCAAGGGGAATGGAGGGAGCCACAGCATCCTGTGTCGACCTGGCTGCCTTCTGAGGTGCTGGAGCACTGGGAACAGTCGCATAGCCACCGAGACAGGGCCCACAGTGGTGCAGGGTCTGCACAGGCTGGGCCGTCCAGGACAGCCGCGTGGGGTATCGGGTTTGGCGTGAGTAGGGTTTGGCCACGGAGATGGAGCTGAGGTACCTGTGGAAGCCACCTGCACCCTCCACACCTCTGGGCTCCTTGGGAGTCTCCCTCTGGGGAGTTGCAAGTAAGTGAGCAGAAAAGGGCTGGTCTCTCAGGGCTCTGGTGTGAGACCTGCTATGTCTCCGTGTTGTTCCTTCTCCTGACCCACTGGAAACTCCCTGGTGTGGAGTTTCCTTGGAAGCCCACCTCAAGCCCTCCCTGACGTCTCCCTACAGAGTTATACCCTCCACCCCACCCCGTGCCCCCTCAGCACCCAGCACAGACACCTGATCCCGCGTCTCTCTCTCACGCTGCGGGGGCGTTACTGCTGCCTCTGCTGGGCGACAGGGTGCTCTGTGGGCTCCTCCAGGCCCAGGTGTGTGGCACAGGTCACAGGGCCTCAGGGATGTTTGTCAACTAAATAAGTGAGGGAAGGAAGAAGCAGACACAAGGGCTGGAGCGGCCCGTGGAGACTGCCCAGTTCTGCTTCCTTGTTTTACACATGGGGAGGCTGAGGCCCACAGGGGCTGCGGCTGGCCTGAGTTCAGCCAGGGGTCAGAGCTGGCCCCTTGACCATGATGTCCACTCTCCCAGCTTCTGGGCTGGCTGGAGCCCTGTGGGTTCCAGGACAAGGGGAGCCTGGAGGCAGACAGAATGGAGAGTCCTAGGTGACGGGTCAGGTGAGAGCATGTGGATGATGGCCTCTACTGGGGTTCTCCACTTCTTCCCTGCTGGAGCCCTCCTGCCCCCAAGGGCTCTGGCCCTGTGGCCTCAGGGCGGTTGGTGGGCCATGGGGTTTCTCTGGCAAACCCACTGCCCTGTGTCTCAGCCTCCAGTGGAACCACCCCACCCTCACTGTCCTGCTCACCCACGCCTGCCTGGCTGGGGCCAAGCCCACGGCATTTCCCAAAGGTCAGTGTGGCTGCCGCACGAGCCGCCCCTTGTCCATGGCAAGTGTGAGTCAGAGGCCCTGGGAGCCAGCTCTCCGGTCCCCTCTAACCCTCACAAGGTTGCTGAGCCAGGGACACAAGAGGAGGCTGAGGCGCCACGATGTAAGGCAGCACCGTGAGCAGACCAGACGTTCATCCTGGGGCTGGCTGATCCCAGAGCCTGGACCCCCTGCACACACCAGGCGTCTGTGCAGCATCCTTAGGAGAGGGAAGCGAGTTCCCAGGAGAGCCCAGCCGAGAGGGCAGCATGGGGGGCTGTCAGGGGTATGTGGCCAGGAAAGGGGGCTGTGAATCGGGTGGCTGATGTGGGTGGCAGAGTGGGCCCACTGGGAATGTGTCCCTGGCCAGTGAAGAGCTGGGAAACCCTGGGGCATGCACACACGCAGAGTCCTACCCTCTTCTCTTTCACCACTGGAGTGAAAACACACATTCCACATGGACTGAGTCGGGATGTCCCCCGAGGAGGTTGATAGGTAAAATATTGATCTTTAAACAAAAAAAAATGTGTGTTAGGTAATTGATAATTAAACTCTCTTATTAGTTTGAACAGATTTTCAGTTGGGCTCCCTGGAAAACCAAGAATGATTTAATTCATTTCTAATGTATCTTTTAAAAACTTTCTGCTCTTACTGTGTTTTCTAAAAGGTACACAGCAGCTTTCAATTATAGCAGTTGTCCTTGGCTTGATCTCTGATGTTTTGCTGTGAAGTCTGAAATTGACCCTAAATTTCAAACAGATATTCTTCATCATGAGGTACACTTAATTCCCATGTTAAGTGCCAAGAGTGTACAACAAGAATGGATATTCATCCGAGGCTTTCCTATATCTGGCAAAATCATCAAATTCCTTTCCTCCTTGGACCTATTAATGTGTTGACTTATTAGCTTTTCTGAGCTAAATCATCCTGTTCCTGGAATAAATCCCACAGGGTCAGGCTCAATTGTGCTCTGAAATGCTGCTGAGTTCATTCAGCTGATATGTTGCTTGGGGTATTTTTCATCTATATTCATAGGTGAGAATTTATTCGTACTTTTCTATTAGGGTAGATATTTGTCACATTTATAAATCATGGTTATGTTAGCTTCATAAAATGAATAGGAAAGGTTTTCAATATGAATTGTGTAGTTGAAATAGTTTAAATATATAAAATTATCGGACTCTCCAAGGCTTGAAATAATTCATTTTGGAAACTGGCTCAGCCGGGGCTTGCTTTTATTTTTCCCTGAGGTTTTAGTTGGCTGTGAAGTTACTTAATTTGTACTATGGTTATTGGTCCTTTTGGGTTCTAAATATTTTTAGCCTATTTTGGTTATTTATATTTTCTGGGTAATATCCCAGTTCAAAATGCTTTCAGGCCTTTTAGCACGGATTTATATCATCTGTCCTTTTAAGGTTTTTTCTCCACATTAGCTTCTCTTTTTCATCCTTCTGTCTTTGCATTTCTTACTCTCTTCATTCTTTGCTTCCCTCTCTCCCTTTCTGCTAGCTTCCTTCCTTTCTTCCATCCTTTTGTTGATGAAAATTGCCAAAGGTTTATCTTTAAAATTTTCACTTTCAAAAGAAAACCAGCTCTTGAGTGTACAGCAAGTCCTACTGTCTTCCTTTCCTTAAATCCACTTATTTCTCATTTAGTAATTCCTTCCTCCAGTTTGCTCTGCTGAATGTCTGTTTTGTTCAGAAGCTCTTTCTTTAGCTTTTTGAATCAAGTGCTTAATTTGTTTTCATTCCCCACCCCTGTGGCTTCCCCTGAGTGTGGCTTCTGTCTCCAGATTTCCATATATTGAAATCTATGAATTTTTCTCTGAGTACAGCTTTGGCCATATAGAATTTCACGGGATTTCTTCTAAGGGTTATTTTTCTGGTGTGTCTATAATTGGAGTTTTGATTGCTACTTGAACACAAACATGACTTAGGGAAGCTTTTTATTAAATGGGTGAAATTTTTTTTTTGGTTTATCGTTTATTAATATCCAGACATATCATTCTGTCGCCTGCACGTTTCCATTTAGGAACTCCATCAGGGTTTCATTGGTCGTTTGATGTGTGAGCAAGTGGGTGAGTACTTTTGGACAGAAGGACATACCTTGCTGTTTTTAGGGCATAATGTTTCACATATTTTTCTCTTTATGCTTCCATCCCCACGTCCTCAGAGAATGCCCTGCAGTATTTTCATTCCTTTCTACCACGCATCTCTTTGGGTCTGAGTCGCGTGTCAGGAATTGTAGAAAGTTCTAGTTGTCCTGCCTGTTTCTGGTCCACGAAGAACCCTATGCACTGTGCTTGGGCGCCGGGCCCATTTCCTGGGCACAGTGGGGCAAGCATGTTCTCGGCAGTGTGCCTTTCACTTTCAACCCTTGGCAGAAAGAACCCGCCTGCAGGCTGAAGCAGCGGGCTGTTCCTGGCTCTGCTTGGCCAGACTGTGTGACCTCAGGCTGTCCTTGGCCTCCCGGGCTGCACCTCATCCCAGCAGTGGTCAGTAATGCCTCGGGGGCCACTGTGGGGATGTGTAGGATGGCCCAGTAGGTGGAAACCTCCTGTGAGTGTCATTGGCAGGGACACCGCCGGCTGTTTCAGGTCAGGCCTGGATCTGGCCGCCCAGCACGGGGCTCCTCGGGTGCACATGGCCCTCGGATCCTGCCCTGGCACCCCACAATGCTGCACTCACTGGCCCCTCCATGCACGCTGCAAGCAGGTGGCTCTGGGCCAGGCCTTGTCCATCTCTCAGGGACCCTGGAAGTCTCCCTCCACCTGCCTTCACCTTGTACCTGTCCTTCCTTCTCTGGAGCCTGTGCTGAATCCTGGGTTTCATAGCAGACCATGGTGGTCACACTCACCGGGGTTCACCACTTTGGAGCTGTAAGGCCTGGGGCTAATGACTTAAGCCCTTGGGGCTTTGTTCCCTGTCTGGAAAATGGGATGACAGCTGCTGTGCCAGCCATGTATGCAGAGCGGCGAGTGGGAAAGTAGAGTGCCCTGGGGAGGAGTGGAGACAGCTCTGCTGCTGGTGCTCCTGGGGGCCGGCCAGTTCTAGACACCAGGGGGCGCAGGTCAGGCACGGGGCAGGAAAGCTGCTTGTGTGCATAGGGAGCGGGAGATGTTTCTGTTTGAGGGTCAGGACGTGTGTCCAGGTCGTTTCTGAGAGGCCGTGGCCACTGGACAGGCTGTGCTGTCCAGGCCCAGTAGGGAGCTGGGTGCCTGCTGCCCTCCACCCTGAGGCTGGCACACACAAACCTCCAGCCCCTGCAGAGCGGCAGGATCCCAGGGGTGCCACTCTGGGTGTCTGCCAGGAGGATGACAATTCAGGCGAAGGAAATGGATTTTTATTTGTTTTTAAACACAAAGGAAAATCGTTGCTCAGCCTAATTAGATGTCATTTAAAAATGAAAGAACTGTACGTTCTCCCCCCTCCCCACACTCCCAGACAGCCTACAGGGTGGAATAGAGGCCACTGTCTACTCAGGCCTGAGTGTGGCTTCTCTCTCCAGCCCCTCCAGCCCTAGGGGCCCAGCCTCCCTGTCTCTCAAGGACCCTCAGCTCTGACCCAGTTCCCTGTTGTCCTGCTGGCTCACAGCCATGCCCATGCTGCTCCTTGGGGTCCTTCCTGTGTGGAGTACCGGGGGAGCCTTGGTCAGATGTCACCTTCTGGAACCTGGGGTCCTGACAGGAGGCAGATTTTTGCAGACTTTTTTTTTTTGCCCCAGATTTTGCTTCACATACTAAGCACCAGTCTTAAGTGAATGTCCTGTACAGGAAGGAGATCCCAGAGGTGGGATTTCAGTGGAGGTGAGGGGCTGCACAATGCCTTCCTCAGTGGCGCTTTGAGAACAGGAGTGCCTCCGAGTCTATCTCATCTTCCTCCCCCTTCTGTCTGAGGCTGTGTCCAGCTCAGCCTCCAGGAATCTGAGAGTCACCTGCCCACGTGCAGCAGTGCACCGTGACCCTTGTGGAATCTGAGGCCAGAGGCGGGATGGGGAGGCCCTGGGCACTATCCTTCTGCCCTGGGGCCCCTGAGTGGGAGGTTGGCATGCCAGCAGCCCGCCCTCCAGGAAAAGGGCAAGGATTCTCTGAAATCCTACCTGCTCCTCCCTGGGCCTCTCAAGGCTCAATAATGGGATGGTTATTGGTGGACAATGACATTTTGTCCCTCGAGCAGCCACCAGAAGAAGCTGACTGGGCAGAAAGGGAACGAAGGAGGAGGAGGAAACCTGGACTCGGCAGAATCAGTATTTAGGAGGGTGAAGAGGAGATGGCAAGATTCCTTTAGTCAATTCAAATAGGATTTGGTAATAGGAAAGAATTCAGAAGGAGAAGAAAAAAATGAATCATGCATCTGTAACAAAGCTTTAATTGTTGGCATCTCTCCGAGGCCGGGCCTTTGTGGAGAAGGCGCCGAGGTGCTGCGTGGCTCCGTTCCCATGGCAGCCACCTCCTGGCTGGAGTCTGGCCCACAGCCCTCCACCAGCCTCAGGGACTGCCCTGGCTGGCCCAGAGGGTGCACCGAGGTAAATACGGCTCTTCTTCCTGGCATTTGTGAATATGATTTCTTGAAGCTTGGTTTCTGTGAAAAACGCCACCCCTCACCCTCATTCCCCGCAAGATCCATCAGGCTGGGAGGATGGGAGCTGCACAGAGCTGCACAGCACCCTGCCTGCAAGGCTGGGGCCAGCCATGCCCTCCTGAGGGCTTCCCTGCTGGGAGGGCCACAGGGGTACAGGGGTGAGGACTAATGAAGCCTCTGCACAGAGGCATGTCACCCCTACCACTCTCCACCCCAGGCAGAGCGGCCACCTCGGAGGTAGAGCCAGTTCTTTTATTTAAATTTTTTTTTTCAAAAAAGTTTGGCCATGCTGCAAGGCTTATAGGATCTTAGTTCCCTGACCAGGGATTGAACTGTGCCCCCAGCAGTGAAAGCACTGAATCCTAACCACTGGACACCAGGGAAGTCCCTAGAGTCAGTTCAGAGCCCCACATGCCAGGACAGGGCAGCATGGCCAGGCAAGTGGGTCTGCTGGCCCAGAAGGAGAGGTGGCTTCCCCCTATTTTCTCCCTGTCTGCATCAGGGGCCCAGTGACTATCCGGAGTGTATGTCCAGAGGGGAGAGGGCTCCAGGGAGGGGTCAGGAGAGGGGCAGCACCAGCCCCCATAACTGTGTCTAGGAAGGCGGTGGGGACCCTGGAGAACAACTGTCCCTGGGGCCTACCAGTGTCCTCCAGTTCTGACTCCACCGAAACCAACAGGTCCTAAGCCTGTCCCGAGTGTAGTGGCCTCAGGTCACACTCAGTACCACCTGTGAGGCCTCTGCTGGAGGTGCCAGCTTATAGGGGAGGTTGCTAGCTCCCAGCTCAGGGCTGGCCAGGTGTCACTCCCAGCCTGCTGGACCCCCAGCCCATTTTTGTAGCCAGACCCTGAGTTTTTTTAGTATATGGTCCTGGCAGACAAGACTAGGGTTGCAGGAGCTTAAGAGACACATTTGAGTTCAAAGGTAGGAAGATCTGAAAGCCAGGATTTGGGGAGGGGAAGAACCGCCCCCAAGAGAGAGCTGTCTGCCTACTTGTGTCTGAATTCAGGCTGGCAGCTGCTCTCCTGACCTTCTCCTCTTCTTCCTCTTCTGGAGGACTGATCTCCTTTTAACCCATAATATCACATCCTTATCTGTGTAGTCACTGTGCATCCCAGCCACAGCCTGCCCCAAGGGGCTCAGTGGGGACAGAGACCCAGTTCCCTTCATTGGTAGGTCTCCAAGGTGTGGGCGGGTCCTGGGTAACACTTGTGAATGAATGAATGAGTGAGTGAATGGTCAGTTGGTCGAGGAGTGAGGGCTCTGTGGAGCACCCACCTCTTACCCACCTCCAGCGCGAATGACATCAGAGAACCAGTGAGCCCTAGAAGGGTGAAGGGCTCCATTTGGCAGATGTAGGAGGCCCAGCCTCAGCTGCCCCAAGGTTCCCAGCAGAGGTCCCTGGGCCAAGCAGCCAGCATGGATCTTTCCCTAACTGTGGCTTCTGAGTGCTGATGGGGCTACTGCCCTGCTCCCACCAAGCCTGGGTTTTTCTGGAACTGGGATGAAACCAGAGACAGCCCCACGTATGCACTCATTCTGAAATCTCTGCCAAAGGTTGCCCTCTTGGTTGAATGGTCCTCCAGGATGGGGGACCAGGGCTGGCACCCAGTTTACCCCCAGGAGCACTTGCTCTCGCTCTCCTCCAGTCAACGGAGGGGAGACTGGCAAGATGTGTAATTTTCAGTTGCTAATTGTGATGCCCTGCAGCTTGCTGAGCTAAAAATAGTCTCCATTTTGTTGAGTAGGTTAAAAAATAGAAGCCCATGTGCTGCCTCCAAAAAAGCACCCCTTGCAAAGCCTGGCAGAGGCAGGGGGCTGTGGCGCCCCTCCTCCACCTCCCAGCAGCTCCCTGGGGGCTCATGCAAGATGGGCCCTCAGGGCCATTTTTGTCCCCGTTTTCCAGGAAGCTGGGATGCTTAACTTGGCATCCATGGATGAGCTTCCGGGAGCCCGTCAGTCCCTGAAATTTTATGCAGAAGGTCATGGGAAGGTGCACTTATCTGTGTGCTCAGGGCGAGGGCCTCAGTGTTCATCTGATGCTCAGAGGGTCAAGCCCTGGCCAGGCACAATGATGAGCTGGAATGACAGTCTCCAGATGGAGCAGGGAAGTGGGGCAGGCAGGCCTGGGCACACCTACTCACCGCCACCTGCCTGGGCAGCCTTGTACAAGTCCTTGGCACCTTCATCTAAGAAATGAGCATCTCCACACTTCCCGCTGTGGGTTGGGGGAATTGCACTGGATGAGATGTAACACCCAGCACCTGGCTGGGTGATAAACATCTCAAGTACAAAAGGTTAGGACTTCCCTGGTGGCCCAGTGGTTAGAATGCTGCGCTTCTACCGCAGGGGCATGGGCCCAATCCCTGGTCGGGGAACTAAGATCCCATATGGGGCATGGCCACACACAAAAAAAGTAAATTAAAGAGAATATATAGAAGGTTAATCAAAGAAACTGCTTCTCCATTTAGAAACTTCCGGAACTTCAGACTCCAGGATTGAAAGGAGCCCTATATTCTGACTGTACCCTGGGCACCTGGCCTAGACAGCTCCTCCCCTTCAGCGGTGAATGGAGGCCTGACATTGTTCTGTCCAGCTGCACAGGAGTCTGTCCCCTCCCTGGGCTGTTGACCTCCCTCTTAGCTGGGCAGAGCCGGTGGACAGTTATTCCTGGAGCCACCCTCTGACTCCTCCCTCTGGGGCTGAGAAACATGTGTCATGCAGACGTTTGGGGTGGGGGCCATGCATGCCCATTGGGCAGTGTCTTCCCTTTCCTGGGATGCATCCTGAGAGCTGAGTTGGTGTTAGGAACAGCTAACTGGGCATCAGAGGCCAGGAGGCTGGAGGACCCCTGAGAGCCCACAGGTGGGGTCCTTCCCCAGTGACTCCTGAAGGTTGAGGTCCCTGCCCTACCTCCTGCCCCAAGTCCCTTCCTGCCCTCCCCTCCCATCCCGCCTTCCTGCCCTGCCCTTCCACCCTACCTTCCTGTCCAGAGCTTCGGGCATCGAGCCAGGGGGCTGACTAGTGCCCTACGGGCCCTGCTCCTGGGCAGGAACTATCGCCTCCCAGGGCTGGGAGGCAAGAAGTGAGGCAGGAGCAGACCTCAGGTGTGGGAACACCTCCAGGAGGGTGTGCAAGGTTGCCCCAGACAGTCAGGAGCACGCACAACCCTGCACACGGATGCTGCAGTAACTGGATGTTTGTCTAGAGTCAAGTGTCACTTACATTCTTTACCCAAGTATATTTAAGTAAATCGTTGGTGATAGCTTCAGCTGTGGAAGTCTTTTATGAGACCACTGGGCAGGGTTAGGCCTCCCCCAGGCCTTGTTCGGTCTCTCATACCAGAAGCAGGAAAAGCACTTGGGAAAGGCCTTTACCCAGGCCTGGACGAGGGTGTGAGTGGAGGATGTGAAGATGCGCGAAGGAGTAGCCATGGGCTCGTCCGGATACACGGAGCGGGCTCTGGCCATCTTAGTAAGGCCAGCACCCCTGGGCCTCTCATAGCTCCAGAGGTGCAGGGTCTCTGAAGGCCCTCGTGGGCACAGCTGGAGTTTGTGAGTCACAAAAACTGTGCACATGTGGGTGTCTGGCTTTTGCATGCATGTGGCCAGCAGCAGATACCTCCTCCTGATTTCTCTGCCTAATGGGGAGGCATGGACTCCCCTGTACTAGGGCCACATTAGAAGGCAGGTAGCAGAGAGTGGCCCCCAGATCTCTACCTAAGTCTCTTGAAGACGTTGCAAAAGGGAATTTCATTCATAATCTTCTGCAGAAGAGTCCTAAAACCCCCCTTTTCCCACCTCTGCCTGCATCTCTCACAGCACAGGGGCTGCCCGAGGCCTCCTCACTCCCCGACTGTGCCTCTCTCACCTCCTGGCCCTCAGTCCAGCAGTTTCTATGTCCTTGATGTTTTGGTGCGGTGTGTTTCTTAGAAGGTGTGCACGTGTGTGTGTGTGTGTGTGTGTGTGTGCGTGTGCGTGCGTGCGTGTGTGTGCAGGGCAGCTGCACATACTCGGAAGCTAAGCTTTTAGGCTGAGTCCCTAAAAAGGGCCTTCGCCCTGAGTTGTGTGGACGCAGCGTGATGTGTGAGCACTTGCATCCGATGTCGCCCTGGACTGTAGCCCGCCACGGTCCTCTGTCCCTGGGATTTCTTTAGGCAAGAGTTCTGGAATGGGTTGCCATTTCCTACTCCAGGGTATCTTTCTGACCCAGGGATGAGCTCCTGCTTATACCCTGTGGGAAGGATCCCGTGTTCACAGAGTCCTTGGCCTGGCTGAGCAGTACCCAGGGGACGGCGTTTACTTTCTGAACTATGACACCCCTGGTGTGTGAGCTCTTGTTCTAGGCTGAAGACAGGCCCCTTGTGGTTCTCCCCTCCTGTACACCCACACCGGGAAGTTTGGGGACCAGTATCTCGTCTGACAAACACGGCCAGCGCTCACACAGATGGAGTGACGTGCCCCAAACCAGCACCTGGAGGGGGCCTGGACCCAGGTCAAGGGGTGTCGGCTCCTAAGCCCTGGCCCTCAGGGTACTTAGGAGCCGCTGGGTCTCATTCAGATGTGGGGAGTCGGGGCAGGGGTATGTGTGGAAACTAGAAGAATAGCTGCCCTTCTCTGAACTCAGCCTCCCTAGAGATGGAGGCAAGGCTAAGGTGCGAGCGCTTTACTGGGGAGCTGGGCCCGGGACACAGGAGGGAGGAAGGAGAGCAGCCAGATAACGGCGCTGAGTTCTAATGGTCAGCCTTACCGCAGTCTTTGGAGGCTCTGTGAAGCCTGTGATCTGAGTCTGCCCGGGGTTTCCACCTGGCTCCGTGCGGACGGACGGCTGGTTGTGCGCATGCACACACCCGCACGGGCCGCGGTGGAGCCACAGGGTCTCCCTGCCCGCTCCCGGCCCACCCTCGGCACCCACTGGTCCCCGCAGCGCCACCACCTGGCTGATCCCTGAAATGCAGGGCGTTGAGTCCCAGCCCAGGCCTGCCGGGTCGTGCCCGCACTTTGCCTGGACGTGCTTGTCGCTTTGAAAGTTGAAGCCTCCAGGTGACAAAAGCAGCTCTGCCCTCGGTGCTGCTCATCCCCCTGCTGCTGCTCTGCCCTGCTGATGGCTGTCAGGCTGTAGGTCAGGAGTGGTGGCTGGCCGTGCTGGGCCACGTGGGTGCCACAAAGGCAAGGCACAGATGCGAGTGGCACACAACGGCCCCGGTACCGCTCCCAGGGACATGTTTTCCCATCTAGCCTTCATCCCTACCCAGCGAGGGAGGAGGCGCAAGAACCTCTAGGCCCATTTTACAGCCGAGGAAACTGAGGTTTAGAGCGGCTCAGAATTTTCCCTACGGTGTGGAGACTGTGTCTCCCGACTCCAGCCTGGACTCTCACCGGCTCCCAGTACTGAAACCGCAGGAGAGGACTCAGCAGGTGTGTGTGCGAAGGTCACAGGTGAGGGTGCAGGCAGGGAGTGTTAAAGGAATGTAGTTTCTAGGAGGCCAGGGGCTGGGCTGGACCGTGGTGTAGGGGCAGCTGGTGTCTGGCTCTGGATGGCAGCAGGAAATGGAGCCTGGGGGGCCAGGACAGCCTGCGGTCAGGCAGTGGGGCAGCCGAGGAGGGGTGGAAAGGGAAAGGGCATCAGTACAGCCACAGGAAGCCCTTGTGCCCCCTTGCTTGGCCCACCGGGCCCTCCTGACCTACAGCCAGCCCGCTGGACACTGCTGGTGGCCGCGGATCCAGGCAGTAGCAGAGGGCCCCTCCGGCTCAGCCTTTGCCCAACCGGACCTCCCTGCCCGCTCCCAGCCCACACTCGGCACCCACGGTGCTGCTCTGCCCGTGCAGGGGCACCTGGCACCCTCTGATTCTTGGCCACTCTGGGCCCAGTTAAAGGGAGGACCCTCTTCCTCCATAGTGCCCCTGGAGAGCCGGGTAAACCCATGTGTGGGACAGACAAGTGCTGACAAACGGCATCTGCCTCTGCACTCAGTGCCAGTTCGCTCCTGAGCTGGCGGGAGTGCCCGCTCCCCCCTGCTCCTGGGCCCGCCCTCGTGCCCACCTGCGCCTATGCAGGAGGTGGGAAACTTGAGGGCCTGGCTTCCAAGAACCAGTGAATCACTTTTACCGGCCTGACTGTGAGTCGGTTGCACCTATAATTAGAAGGTGCTGGCCTTCCTGCCGGAACAGAGGAAGAGCTGTGAGGAGTCGGAGGGGGCGGTGCGAGTCTGTCTCCCACTCCCCTTAAAAGGCCTGCTGCCTTGTCCCGACCAGTACCAGCTGATTTGGGCCAGAGGTGCAGATCCCTGGGAGCTCCATCACTGTCCCCCCAACCCTAGCTCCGTCTCCCCCCCTGCCTCGTTCTGGCCTCTGGAGGCTTCCAGAGAGCTCCACCACTGTCTGAGTCTGCAGCCTTGAAGCAGGTCTGGCTGTAGGCAGGAGCAGCGGAGGCAGGAGAGAGGCTCTGAGTACTTGTTGCTTTGCCCTTTTCACCTGGAAAGCCTTGAAAAACACTAGTGCCCAGGCTGTACCCCCGCCAGTTAGAATTGTTGCGGTGGAAGCTGGGCAAAGTGGTTTTCTAAATTCTCCAGGTGATTGTTATGCAGCCACCAGAGGCACTGACCTAGGTGAAGCTGCTCTCATCACCTGGAGGCTAAAACTTTCAGACGGACAAGCACATCCAGGGCAAGTGCGGGCATGACCTGGCAGGCCTCGGCTGGGACTCAGTGCCCTGCATTTCAGTGACCAGCCAGGTGGTGGCGCTGTGTGTTGGGCCACACCAGGTGCAGCTGCTGCTGCTGTTTAGTTGCCAAGTTGTGTTGGCCTCTTGCGACCCCATGGACTATAGCCTACCAGACTGCTCTGTCCATGGAATTCTCCAGGCAAGAATACTGGAGTGGGTTGCCATTGCCTTATCCAGGGGATCTTCCCGACCCAGGGATGGAACCTGAGTCTCCTGATTGGCAGGAAAGCCCACACTAGGAGCAGCAAAGCTTTCTAAAGGAGAGGATCTGAAACTTCGGAGAACAGTGAGTTCTGACTCGGGAAGGTGCACTGCTGCCGCCGCCGAGTTCTTGGTGGTGCTGACCCTGCGGCTCCAGCTTTGCGTTTGTTTTAGAGCATCCCCTCAGGGTCTGACTCCCCAGGGGCCTGTGTGTCTAGAGTGGCCTGTGTGGGGCGTGGAGTAGGTACCTGTGTGGGAGTTGGCTCCTCAGGTGGGAGGTGGTAACACGTTCTTGTGTGCAGTGCTTTACCCCAGTGAGCACACTCCGTCCTCCCAGCATACCTCTGAAACAGTGTTGCCTGTGCCCATTTACAGATGAGGTCATTAAGGCTCCGCGAGGTTGAGGGTCCTGAGAGAGCCACAAGAGGCTGATCCAGGCACAGACACAGGCCTGCCTGACCACCTTTGCCGCCATCCTGGCCATGCTGCAGTCACCTCCATCTTGAACTCTTCTCTGTGTCTTCCAGAATCTCCATGTCTTCATCATCATCACCTACTGAAGGTTTATCAGACTTGTCAATGGCAGCTCTGAAGCCCCCACTGTATCTGCTTCCTCGGATTATCTGCTGTGTGACCCTGGACAGTTACGTGGCCTCTCTGTGCCTTGTCCTCACTGGCAGCATGCAGAGAGTAGCGTTTGCTCACTTGGGGTTATGGTGAGGATGAATGAGATGATTCCACTCCAGCAATAGTGTCACTGGTGGCACATACAAAGTACTCAGAGTTTTAGCTACTGTTATTTCATTTAAAAAGAATTTTATTGGAGTATAGTTGACTTACAAGGTTGCATTAGTTTCTGCTGTACAGCAAAGTGAATCAGTTATACATATACCTATATCCACTCTTTTTTTAAGATTCATTTCCCATCTAGATCATTACTTAGTATTGAGTTGAGTTCTCTGTGCTATATAGTACATCCTTATTAGTTATCTATTTTACATACAGTAGTGTGTATATAGGGCTTCCCGGGAAGCACTAGTGATAAAGAACCTGCTTGCCCATACAAGAGATGTAAGAGAGGCTGGTTCGATCCCTGTGTCAGGAAGATCCCTTCGAGGAGGGCATGGCAACCCCCTCCAAGTATGTACATGTCAGTCCCAACCTCCCAATTTATCCCTCCCTTTCCTTCCCCCCTGCCCTGGTAGCCATAAGTCTGTTTTATACATCTGTTATTTTTTTCCTTACCATTTGTACCATTTTTAAAGATTACACTAATATAAGCGATACATAGTATTTGTCTGTCTCTGACTTCACTCAGTATGACAGTCTCTGTGTGGCTGCAGATGGCACTAATTCATTTGTTTTTCTGGCTGAATTATATTCCATTGTGTGTACACACACCACGTCTTCTTTATCTGTCCCTCTGCCAATGGACGTTGAGGTTGCTTTCACGTCTTGGCTATTGTAAATGGTGCTGCAGTGAACACTGGGATGCATGTGTCTTTTTGAATCACGGTTTTCTCTGAATGTATGCCCAGGAGAGGGATTGCTGGGTCACATAGTAGAGCTGCATCTGGCTTTTTTAGGGAACCTCCTTACTGTTCTACATAATGGTTGCACCAATTTACATTTCCATCAACAGTGTGGGAGGCCTCCCTTTTCTCCACATCCTCTCCAGCACTTTTTTTCTTTTTTCTTCTTTTTTTCCTCTTGTGCCTGTTGGTTTTCCAGCTCCAAACCCAACTTTCCACTGAGTTTGGTGACCAGGCTTTGGCAATTACCATTCTGGACAGCTGGTTTCCTATCAGGTTCTACCAGCAGGGGTCACTGTAGGGAAACTGGCAGCCAGGGGAGCTCTCTGTTCTTCCATACCCTGCACCAGCAGTTCCCGCCTCCAGACTTTTGATGATGGCCATTCTGATTGGTGTGAGGTGATACCTCACTGTAGTTTTGATTTTCATTTCTCTAATAACTAGTGATGTTGAGCATCTTTTCATGTGGTTTTTGGCCATATATGTGTCTTCTTTGGAGAAATGTCTATTTAGATCTTCTGGCCACTTTCCAATTGAGTTATTTTTTGTTATTGAACTGCATGAGCTGTTTGTGTATTTTGGAGATTGATCCTTTGTTGGTAGCTTTGTACACAGATATTGTCCCCCATTCTGTGGATTGTTTTTTCATTTTGTTTATGGTTTCCTTTGCTGTGCAAAAGCTTTTAAGTTTTATTAGGTCCCATTTATTTATTTTTATTTTTATTTTCATTACTCTAGGAGGTGGATCCAAAAAGATTTTGTTGCTATTTATGTGAGAGAGTGTCCTGCCTATGTTTTTCTCAAAGAGTTTTATAGTATCTAGTCTTATATTTAGGTCTTTAATCTATCTTGAGTTTATTTTTGTGTTTCATGTTAGAGAGTGTTCTAATTTCATTCTTTAACATGCAATTATCTAGTTTTACCAGCACTACTTACTGAAGAGACTGTCTTCTCTTCTTTGTATACTCTTGCCTCCTTTGTCATAAATTAGTTGACCATAGGTATGTGGGTTTATCTCTGGACTATCTATCCTGTTCCATTGACTTATATTTCTGTTTCTGTGCCAGTACCATACTGTTTTGATTAATGTAGCTTTGTAATATAGTCTGAAGTCAGGGAGCCTAATTCCTCCAGCTCTGTTTTTCTTTTTCAAGATTGCTTTGGCTATTTGGGGTCGTTTGTGTTTCAACTGAACTGAACTGTGTTTCCTTACAAATTGTAATGTTTTTATTCTAATTCTGTGAAAAATTCCATTGGTAATTTGATAGGGATTGCATTGAATCTGTGGATTGCTTTGGGTAGTAGTCTCATTTTCACGGTATTGATTCTTCCAATCCAAGAACATGGATATCGCTCCATCTGTTTGTATCATCTTTGACTTCTTTCATCAGCATCTTACAGTTTTCTGAGTACAGGTCTTTTGCCCCCTTAGGTAGGTTTATTCCTAGACATTTTATTCTTTTGGATGCAGTGGTAAATGGGATTGTTTTCTTAATTTCTCTTTCTGATCTTTCATTGTTGCTGTATAGGAATGCAAGATATTTCTGTGTATTAATTTAGTATCCTGCAACTTTACGAAATTCATTGATGAACTCTAATAGTTTTCTGGTAATGTCTTTAGGATTTTCTATGTATAGTATCATGTCATCTGCAAACATTGACAGTTTTACTTCTTTTCCAATTGGTTTCCTTTTATTATTATTTTTTCTGATTGCCATGACTAGAACTTCAAAAACTGTATTGAATAAAAGTGATGAGAGTGAACATCCTTGTCTTGTTCCTGATCTCAGAGGAAATGCTTTCAGTTTTTCACAGTTGAGAATGATGTTAGCTGTGGCTTGATGTATATCTTTTTTATGGTGAGGAAGTTTCCTTCTGTGCCCAGTTTCTGGAGTTTTTGTCATAAATGGGTGTTGAATTTTGTCAAAAGCTTTTTCTGCATCTATTGAGATGATCATATCGCTTTTATTCCTGTTTGTTAATTGTGTTATCACATTGATTAATTTGCATATATTGAAGAATCCTTGCGTCCCTGGGATAAATCCCACTTGATCATGGTGTATGGGCCTTTTAATGTGTTGTTGCATTTGGTTTGCTAGTATTTCGTTGAGGATTTTTGTGTCTATGTTCATCAGTGATATTGGCCTGTAATTTTCTTTCTTTGTGGTATCTTTGTTTTTGGTATCAAGGTGATGTTGGCCTTATAGACTGAGCTTGGAAATGTTTTATCCTCTGTGATTTTGGGGAAGAGTTTCAGAAAGATAGGTTTTAACTCTTCTCTAAATATTGGATAGAATTCGCCTGTGAAGCCACCTTGTCCTGGACTTTTGTTTGAAAGCTTTTTAATCACTTTCAATTTTAGAACTTGTGATTGGTCTGTACATAATTTCTGTTTATTCCTGATTCGGTCTTCGATGGTTGTACCTTTCCGAGAATTTGTCTATTTCTTCTAGATTTTTCTTTTTATTGGCATATAGTTGTTTGTAGTTGTCTCTTATGATCTCTGTATTTCTGTGGTGTCCACTGTAACTTCTCTTTTTTCATATCTCATTTTATTGATTTCAGCCCTTTCCCTTTCTTTCTTGATGAATCTGGCTAAAGGTTTATTAGTTTTGTTTATTTTCACAGAACCAGTTTTTTTTTTTTAACTTCATTAATCTTTTTGATTGCTTTCTTCATCTCTATTTCGTTTATTTCTGCTCTGCTCTTTATGATGTCTTTCCTTCTACTAACTTTGGATTTTGTTGGTTCTTTCTCTTGTTGCTTTAGATGTAAGGTTAGGTGGTTTATTTGAGATTTTTCTTGTTTTGTGAGGTAAGATTGTATCACTGTAAACTTCCCTCTTAGAACTGCATATTTGGATCATCATGTTTTTGTTGTCATATGTGTTTCTGGGTGTTTTTGATTTCCTCCTTGACTTTTTTCATGATCCATTGGTTGTTTTGTAACATGTTGTTTAGCCTCAACATGTTTGTGTGTTTTTACTATTTCTTTCCTGCAATTTATTTCTAATCTCATAGTTTTGTGGTCAGAAAAGATGTGTGATATTATTTCAGTTTTCTTAAGTTTACCTAGGCTTGATTTGTGGCCCAAGGTGTGATCTATCCTGGAGAATGTTCCATGTGCACTTGAGAAAGTGTATTCTGCTTCTTTCAGATGGAATGCCCTATAAATTTCAAGGAAGTCCATCTTGTCTAATGTGTCATTTAAGACTTCTTTCCTTATTGATTTTATGTCTTGATGATCTGTCCATTGGTTTAAGTGGAATGTTAAAGCCCCCCGTTACTGTTGTGTTACTGTTGATTTCCTCTTTTGTGGTTGTTGCCATTTAAATTATATATTGAAGTGCTCCTGTGTTGGGTACTATATATTTACAGTTGGTATATCTTTTTCTTTGATTGATCTCTTGGTCACTGTGTAGTGTCCTTCTTTGTCTCTGTAATAGTCTGTCTGTTTATTTGTTTTTGGCATTGCTGTCTTCGTTGCTCTGCAGGCTTTTCCCTAGTTGTGGCGAGTGGGGGCTACTCTCTAGATGCAGTGCAGGGCTTCTCATTGCAGTGGCTTCTGTTTGTGTGGAGCATGGCCTCTAGGGCACACAGGCTTTGACAGATGTGTCTCATGGGCTCAGTGGTTGCACTTCCGGGGCTCCAGAGCACAGACTGAGTGGTAGTGACACCCGGACTTAGTTGCTCTGCGGCGTTTGGGATCTTTCTGGCCCAGGTATCAAACCCACATCTCCTGCGTTGGCAGGTGGATTCTTTACCACTGAATCATCAGGGAAGCCTCTAATAGTTGTTAAATTAAAGTCTACTTTGTCTGATATGAGTATTGCTACTCCAGTATTCTTTTGATTTCACTTTGCATGGAATATCTTTTCCATTCCCTCATTTTCTGTCTGTAGATCTGAAGTAGGTCTCTTGTAGACAGCATACAGAGTGGTCTTGTGTTTATATCCATTCAGCCAATCTGTGTCTTTTGGTTGGAGCATTTAATCCATTTATATTTAAGGTGATTATTGATATGTATGATTTCTTAATTGTTTTGGATTTGTTTTTTTTTTTTAAGTCTTTTTTCCTTCCTTTCCTCTTTTGTTCTCTTCTTCTGTGATTCGGTGACTATTTTTAGTGTTGTGTTTGGGTAGCTTTTTCTTTTTTGTGTGTATATCTATTGTAGCTTTTTTAGTTTGCATTTCCCACCGAGAGAAGTTCCTTTAGCATTTATTGTAAAGCTGTTTGATGGCACTGAATTCTCTTAGATTTTGCTTGTCTGTAAAGCTTTTGATTTTTCTGTTGAATCTGAATGAGAGCCTTGCTGGGTTTTCCCCTTTCATCACTTTAAATATATTGTGTTACTCCCTTTTGGCCTGCAGAGTTTCTGCTGAAAAACCAGCTGATAACCTTATGGGGATTCCCTTGTATGTTATCTGTTGCTTTTCCTTTTTTGCTTTCAGTATTTTTTGTTTGTATTTAATTTTTGTCAGTTTGATTACTGTGTGTTTCAGCATGTTCCTCCTTGGTTTTATCCTGTATGGGACTCTCTACACTTCCTGGACTTGGGTGACTGTTTCCTTTCCCATGTTAGGGAAGTTTTTTTAATCTCTTCAAATATTTTTTCAGGCCCTTTATCTTTGTCTTCTTCTTCTGGGATCCATCTAATGCAAATGTTGGTGTGTTTAATGTTGTCCCAGAGGTCTGAGACTGTCCTCAGTTCTTTTCATTCCTTTTTCTTTTATTATGTTCCATGGAAGTTATTTCTACCACTCTTGACTTCCAGCTAATTACTCATTCTTCTGCTTCAGTTATTCTGCTATTGACTCCTTTTTATGTATTTTTCATGTCAGTTATTGTGTTGTGTATCTGGTTTTGTTGTTTAAATCTTCTCTTTGTCAAACATTTCTTGTATTTTCTCAGTCTGTGCTTGCATTTTTTGTTGTTGTTGAGATTTTGCATCATTTTTACTGTCATTTCTCTGACTTCTCTTCCAGGTAGTTTGCCTATTTCCTCTTATTTAGTTGTCTTTGTGGCGTTTTCTGTCTTGCTCCTTCATCTGCACCTTATTTCTTTGTCATCTCATTTTGTCTTACTTTCTGTTTGTGGTCCCCCTTCTGCAGGCTGCAAGATGGTAGTTCCTCTTGCTTCTAGTGTCTGCCCCCTGGTGGACGAGGTTGGTACTGGGGCTTTGGGAGCCTGGTGCCTTCCCTCTTGGAGCTGGGTCTTGTCCCTCTGACGGGCAGGGCTGTGTCAAGTGGTGTGTTTTGAGGTGGCTGTGAGCTCAGTATGACCTCAGGCAGCAGGTGGCACTGTGCTCCTGTCTTGCTGGTTGTTTGGCCTGAGGCGTTCCAGTGCTGGAGCCTGCAGGCTGTTGGCAAGGTCAGGTCAGCTGACCTCTGCCTCCCCAGGAGAGTGTCCAAGATCCCTAAGTATGTCTTGCCCAGGTCCTTGTGGAGGTACTGCTTTGGTCTTGGTGTACACAAGACCTTGTATGTGGCCTCCGAGAGTGGAGTCTGTTTCCCCCAGCCCCGTGGAGCTCTTGTACTCAAGCCCTGCTGGCCTTCAGGGCTCAATGCTCTTGCGGGGAGGGGTTCTTCCCAGTGCCAGACCCTCAGACTGTCTTGGTGGGATGTGTTTAGGAAGGATTATCCCTATGTGGGTTTAATATTTTTGGTGTGAGGGCTCTTTTTAGTTTGGATGTCTGCCGCTTCTTTCCTCGTGTATGCTGGCCGTGACCCGCTTGATGAGGCATGTGACTGATGTGGAGACCAGCCCCTGCCCTGGGTGTTGAGCAGGGCCTCCCCTTGCTGTTAGGGTTAGCGTGGGAGGTGGGGTCTCCTCCCCAGCTGTGGCTGTAGAAGCCCCCGGATCTGTTGCTGATCTGTTTCTTAGCTGTGTTTCTGATCTTTTGTGTGCAGCAGGGAGGGTTGGAACACGCCCACTGGGAGAGAAGTCGCTGAGTATCGGTTTTCTGGAGCAGCTCATCCATGAGCACGCTCTGTTGTGCCCCCTCTCACCCTTGGTGTGAGCTCTCGCATTACACCGTAGTTGGTACTCCTCTCTTGCACGTGTGTGTGCTTAGTCGCTTCAGTCATGTCCGACTCTTTGCGACCCCACAGTCTGTAGCCTGCCAGGCTCCTCTGTCCATGGGATTCTCCAGGCAAGAATACTGGAGTGGGTTGCCATGCCCTCCTCCAGGGGATCTTCCCGACCCAGGCATCAAGCTTGAGTCTCTCATGTCTGCTTGCATTGGCAGGAGGATTCTTTACCACTGAGCCACCAGGGAAGCCCCTACTCCTCTCCGCCCCACCTTAACCCTGTGAGCACCAGCAGTTGGCCCTGGTGTCACTCAGGCGTTGTTTTCATCAGATCCCCCCAGGGCTCGAGGCCCCAGGGCCCAAGGCTGCGGTGTCACGCACTTAGACCTGCTTGTGGGGACAGCTCAGACTCTGGCCTGGCCCAGCCCCTGGGTGTGCAGCTCACGCGTCCACAGATGCTCAAGGTGGACTCATGTCCACCGTGGGCGCACTGCTTGTCTGTTCAGATGTTCCGCAGGCACTGAGTTTACAAAAGCAGGTTGTGGGGATGTAAATCTGTGGTTTGCATGAGGAGAGATTTTAGCTCTTCCTCCCTTGCACAGCCCTTGGGGCTCAGTGATGGTTTCAGCCCCACCTCTGCATGTGGACCCCCTGCTGGCATCTGCTCCCAAGGCTGCCCCGGAGCACACTCCCTCATCCAGGCACGAGGGGACGCACAGAGTGACCAATATGGGGGCGCGTGCTCAGTCCAGCAGGAGCAGGAGCCCCTCCTAATAGCTGCTGTACTCCTGCTTGCAACTGCTCGTGCTGTGAGTTCCCTCCTGAGACAGGAGCCCGGATTTCCTGGTGCTCTGCTCTGAGTGGCTCCTGCCTGAGAAGAGGTCCAGTCCGGGGGGGTTGGAAACACAGGTGTGTGGCTCTTGCTGGAACTGAGAGGAGGGCCTCATGGGTGGGCGCAGGAGGGACCACAGGGCCAGCAGAGATGCCAGGCAGAGGTCTCAGCAGGGGTGGTCCTGCCGTCATCCCCATTTGACAGCTGAGGAAATCAAGGCTGCTTAGATTCGTCTAGGAGCAAGGACCTGGCCTGTTGCAGAGCTGGGATTCAAACCCAGGCGTGATCTAAACTCCTGTCCTAGAAGACCCACTCAGGGAACCTGTCTCCTCCCACTTGGCACTGAGCCTGGAGACCCTCCCCAAGGTGCTCATAACCAGGCAGGGATGGGTTCTCCTAGGGACTGGGCAGGGGCCAGTAAGGAAGGGGCTCTGGGGGGTGGTCCTCGGGATCCACAGGGCTCAGTGTACAGAGGAGGGGGAGGAGGCTTGTGGTCAGGGAGATCTGGCCCCAGGATGGGTCCTAGGGTAGGGGACAGGCTGGGGTGGTCCCGCACAGCCCCTGTGGGCTCTCCCAATTCCCCGAGAAGCTTTGGGCCTCTACCTTGAAGCCCACCTCACAGGTGACTTGCTGGATGGGGCCATGCTTCTGCCTGCAGACCCACACCTGTTTATTGTGCCTTTATGCATGCTCCAGTACGTTGGCCACCTCATGAGAAGAGTTGACTCATTGGAAAAGACTCTGATGCTGGGAGGGATTGGGGGCAGGAGGAGAAGGGGACGACTGAGGATGAGATGGCTGGACGGCATCACGGACTCGATGGACGTGAGTCTGAGTGAACTCCGGGAGATGGCGATGGACAGGGAGGCCTGGCATGCTGCAATTCATGGGGTCGCAGAGTCAGACACGACTGAGCAACTGAACTGATGCATGCGTGCCAAGTCTCTTCAGTTGTGTCCAGCTGTTTATGACCCCATGGACTGTAGTCTGCCAGGCTCCTCTGTCCATGGGATTCTCCGGGCAAGAATACTGGAGTGGGTCACCATGTCCTTCTCCAGGGGATCTTCCCCACCCAGGGATGGAACGCAAGTCTCTTGTGTCTCCCACGTTGGTAGGTGGATTCTTTACCACTAGCTCCACCTAGGAAGCCTATGTTGCCTTTATAAAAAGTGCTGATTTCAAAACTCAGCTTCTTTGCACTAAAAAAGAAAAGTTATTTAAAAGATGACAAGATAGATGTGCCATTTAGAAACGTTATCAGATAGCTGACAAATGTGTAGAATGGAAAGCAAGTCCCCTCCCTCCTCTGCTCCCTTGCAGTAATCTCTGTGATGAGCATGGCCGGGGTGGCTGGATATCCTCTGTGCATTGATGTACTTGTCACGGTCACATCTGCTGATGTCATTTAATGACTGATACGGCATCACTGACTCAATGGACGTGAGTCTGAGTGAACTCTGGGAGTTGGTGATGGACAGGGAGGCCTGGTGTGCTGCAATTCATGGGGTCGCAAAGAGTCGGACATGACTGAGCAACTGAACGGAGCTGATGGGGTCTTGTGCATCTGGTGAGTCCAGTGGTGGGGTCACCACTGTGAGAGGGGTCACCACCCCAAGCTGGAGGGATGGGCCTCACCCGGGCTGCTCGTTTCTATGACCTCCTGGGCTGTGCGTAGGCAGATGCTGGGACACAGTCTCTGGGGGAACAGAGACCCTCACACAGGAGGGGAGCCTTGGGGTGGGAGCAGCATGATGAGTCCAGGACACGTGGACGGGGCCTCCACCCCTGGGTAGGTGACTCCACCCTGAGCGTCTGCCCCTCATCGGTCAAGGGAGACAGTGAGTGCTGAGGCTCCCAGGGAGTGGTGGGCTGGTGCCCAGAGTAGAACTCGCCCCATGGCCTCCTGCTGGACTCATCCATCCCCTTATGGGTGGCAGAGCTAGGAGGGTTGAGTCCCCAGGCTGGCTTCCCACTGGCTCCTGACCTCCTAGCCCTGGGGTAGGTGTCCCTGCAGGTGGCCTTGCCCTGTGGGGGATCGGGTGGGGACTGTGCAAGTTAGTGGGGGTATCAGCGTGCCCCCTCTATAGCACCTCCTGACCAGAGCAGCCTACTCCCTCTGCAGGTGAGGGGCCAGGGGCTCCGGAAACGCCATCTCTGATGGCCAAGAAGCTTGGGGTCAGGATGTCCAGCTGACCACAGTTACCAGGCTCAGGTCACCTTTTGAACCCAGAACTGTGTGATCGTGGGAAAGTCACCCCACAGCGATGGCCCCTCAGCTGAAGCTCTGGGGTCCAGGTCCCCTCTGGAGCTAGTGACAGCAGCAGAGCAGCCACCAGGGTGTCCACCGTTTCCTCCCCCAAATGATTCCTGAGTGTGGCTGCGGGCCGGGCTCCAGCCAGACAGGAAGACGTTGAGGTGGGTGATCAGGCACTTCTCGCCTTGTGGGTCAGCAGTCCAGGGGTTAACCCAGGGGAGCTTCCTAGAGGTGGTGGCACCTAGGCCGGACTTGGAAATCCTAGGGTTTCCTCAGTTGAGTTCCTTCTTGTAGAGCCTCTGATTCATTATCTGAAAGATGAAGAGTTTGTCCGAGTCAGTGAGTCTTTGACCTGAGCAGTAAAGAAGACCCAACCCAGATTTCTGACCCAGTGGGGCCTGGGAATGTTCGTTTTAACATGGGTTGCGGGGAGTGTTCTGTGAGTCTGAACCCGTGGAGCAGGGGCGGCACGGAGCCTGGGGGACAGATATTGCAGTCCCGGCCTTGGCCCCGGGGACTTCCCTTGAGCACTTGCCCTCATCTCAAAGGATGTTCTGAGAATTCTAAGGGGACCTCCAGGCGTTTGCCAGGGAAGCCAGTGTCTTTTGACCCAGGGCCCCTTTCAGCCTGGTGTGAGGCTCGGCTTATGTGCTGTGGGGCGGGAGCGGGCTCTGCTGGTTAAGCTTTTGGAGGGGTCCTTTGTGGCAGTAAAGTAATCGTGGCTGCTGTTGGCTCTGCACGGTGGGGAAGCTGAGGCCGGAAGGGCTCCAGGGCTGGCCCTGGTCCCACTGAGAGAGCAGACCAGGTCCGGTTGAAGGCAGCATCCCTGGCAGGTTGGCCCTGGGGGCTCTTTCTGCTTCCCAGGGCTTGGAGAGGTCAGTGTGGCTGCCTGGGGAGCTGGGCGTGGGGTGGTAGCCCCTGCCTGCTGGTGACCTGAGAGGGTGAGACCTGGCTACAGTCCCCGCAGAGGCAGGAAGGGCCAGCTCTTCCACCCCTACTTCAGTCTCCCTGTCCTGCCTGGGGGGACTAGCCCAGCGGGTGGGGTAGGCCCCCCTCCACCCGTCCAGGGAGTAGGAAGGAAAGTGTACCCACGGGTGCTGGTTCCCGAGCCTCGGGCTGGCAGGTGTGTACCCGCTGACATTGCGGAATCGGCTGCCTGGGTGGAGAGGAAACTGAGGCACAGAGGGCTGCAGAGTGTCCCAGGCCTCCGGAGAGCCTCCAGCAGAGCCTGGCTGCCGTGCGAGGGGTTACCCTCAACCGTCACACTGAAGCCCAGACTGCTGCCCAACACCTGCATCTAACAGGCATTTCAGATCCAGCGAGTCCAAAGCAAGTTCCAGGTCTTTCCCCAGACGCCACCCTCAGAGCCCTCCCCCATGCCGGTCAGTGGCTCAGGTCAAAGACCACCCATCCCAGTGTCCAGAGCCGACCCTGCTCCACTCCTCTGTCACCTGACCTGAGCCATCTCTTCCAGGGTCTTGTTATGGCAAAGCCCAGACCAGTTGGTTCTCAGATCTCTCCCTTGCTGGTCTCCACACGGTGGCCACAGTGACCCTCCCCCTGAGTCAGGTCACTCCTGTGCCCGGAGCGCCCACGCCTCCTGGGTCACTCGCTGGCTTCACCCTGGGCCGCCAGTGTGTACGGTCAGGCTGGTCACTCCCCAGACTACTCTCCTGCTGATCCCCTCCCGCGCCCTGGCCTCAGGACCTCGGCACCGGCTGTGCCTTGTACCTGGAACATCCCTCTATTATGCCGGAAGCCGCACAGCCCACGCTCAGCCTGCCTCAGGGCCGCCTCCCTACGGCTGCTGTGGCCACCTCTACACACTTGGTGTCCCCTGGTGCTGTTTTTAATTCTTCCCCATGGTTTGGCTTTTCTGCTGGGACGGAACCCCAGGAGGCAGAGTGCTGTGTGTCCAGGTCGCTGGAATGAGGTCTGGTATGCACAGAGCAGATGCTGAGGAAATGTTTATCAGACATCTTGATCAGTGGCTTCAGGGCCACTGAGGAGCCTGTCCTCTGCCTGCACTGACATCTGATGACCCCCTCCCGGCCCTGCTGGGGCTCAGGCCCTCCCGGCAGCTGGCCGGGAAGGAGGGCTGGGCGGAGGAGCTTTTGATGTCTGACGGCCCCATTCCTTCCTCCCAGGAAACTATGCCCCAGACGTCCGTGGTCTTCTCCAGCATCCTCGGGCCCAGCTGTAGTGGACAGGGGCAGCCCGGCATGGGGGAGCGAGGCGGTGGGGCCGGCGGCTCTGGGGACCTCATCTTCCAAGATGGACGTCTCATCTCGGGGTCCCTGGAGGCCCTGATGGAGCACCTGGTCCCCACAGTGGACTATTACCCTGACGTGAGTGCCTGGTGACCGACGGGGACGGCCGGGGAGGGAGGCTGGGCTGGGAAGGGAGGCCGGGTCAGAGTGGACGGAGCCGCGGGGGGCGGCGCAGGGCGGCCGGGAGCCCTGCCCTCCCCTCCCCTGCTCTCCCGCCCCGCCCATCTCTGCCCCTACTGCCCCCAGGCGAGTAGGAGGTGGCCCTGGGGGAGAAGAGGAGGCTCAGGGGCAGGGCGGTGCTGCGGGGTTCCGGGGAGGGTCCACTCAGCCTGGGGCCTATCTCTGAGCTGGGAAGCTGACTTTGTTCCCGAGCCGCCATGCTTCAGAATGACTTCCACTCCCGCCACCTACAGACCCTGGGGCACCTGCCCATGCGGGCAGGGCAGCCCCAGGCCTCCCCGTCCCTCCAGATGACATTGGCACGTCCTTGGAAGCGTGAGAGTGTCCCCTGTCGTGTGTGGCTTCCCTTCTGCTGCCGGTAGTGACCGCTCATGGCGGAGTGGGCTTGCTCCTGGCTCCCTCTCCAGGCGCCCCTCCGTCCTAGGGGCCACGTCACACACGGGGCTGCGAGGGAGGGTGGGGAGCAGCCGCCCCCTCCGCCCTCCAGCTGGGCTTCCCGGCTTCCTGGCCCACCCTCATCTGCCAGGCTGCCTCCCTCCCTCCCAGGGTACTATCCACAACTCTGTCTGTCCATCCATCCACCCCATCCGTCCTCTCACCCGGCTGGGGCCGCTGTTGGGGGTGCAGGCATGGCAGCCGAGGTTCTGGGTGGCAGAGCCGGGAATAGGGGAGCCCAGGCCCTGAAGACGCCCAGGGCAGGGCTGCAGCCCCCAGGGGTGGGGACCTCCAAGCCCCATGCTGGTCAGTGGCCTTGTGTTCACGTGGGGGGAGGCTCCCCTCTCAGCCCGTCCCAGAGGAGCCTCTTCAGCCAGCTCCTCCCGTGTTGTCCCCAAAATACTGTGCCCCAGGGTCCCAGCCTGAGCCCCAGGGGAGAGCAAAGGGCAGGTGGTGGCAGAATGGGGTCCCTCTGGTGAGCACCTGGGCTCCCTGCCTTTCCTCACGCCCCTGCCCTGCAGACCCCTCGGAGACACCAGCTCCTGCTCTGGGCGCTCCTCTGCCCTGGGCTAAGAGCTCCCAGATGTGGCCGCCGGGCGGCTTTCTTCACATTCAAACCCTTCCGCTTCGAAGGGGTCCTTGAGGGTCTCACGCTGACCAGCTGGGACCCTAGTGTCTGCGTGCTGCACAGCCTGGGGACAGGAAGTGGGCAGCTTGGAGTTGTTGGGAGTGGAGGTGGCGGGGGAAGGGGGGTTGCTGGTAGAGGACCCCGTGCTACTCCAGGGAGCCCGCCTCTCCCCGTGGCCTCTGAAGGCTGTGTGGGGACCATGAGGGCCTGAGGGTGGAGCCTAGTTCCAGAGCTGCACACCCAGCACAAACAGCCCGGCTGGCGTTAGGCTGGAGCAAGGGAGACTTGCTTCTTTGGGCCTAGAGTTGGGGCGGAGGCTCCCGGGCCCCTCAGCCTGCAGCAACCAGGTGGGGGTGGATTACTGTCTGAGTAGAGTCCTCGGGAGAGCCCCAAGCAGCCTCCCCACCCCCAAGTCCGCCCTGTCTGCAGGCAGAGGCCTGGCAGAGTTCACATCAGACAAAAGCTTCTGAGAGCCCTGGGTCCTGCCGCCTCTCGGACCACGAGCACCCCTCAGCCGGCACCACAGCCCGGTGACAAGGACGCATAGGCGTAGGGCCGGGGGTCCTGGTGTGGCAGATGGGGGCGAGCCCCGCAGCTGACTGGTGACCGGGGCTTGCAGCAGTTTCTGATGTGGGATCCTGGGGCTGAGGAGAGCCTGCCCTGCCCCACAGATAAGACCCCCACAGACCCCCCACCACCCAGGCCCCGCCTCACTGGCCACGGAGCATCCCTTGGCGCCTGACCCAGGGAGCACTGTGGCCTGGGCAGCAGGCCCACCCAGGTCCGGAGGGTCCCCCCAACATGCATGTTCAGATTTAGTTCCCAGCATGGGGTCGGGCAGTGGGTAGGGGAGCCTCCCAGCAGAGTAAGAGCGCTGGGAGCTGAGCTCATCAGGGGAGGTGGCGGAGAGCTGCTGCCAAGTGGGGTTTTGTCTGTGCTGTGCCTGGTGGGCAGGATTGGGGAGCAGTGAGGACGAGGAAGGGCGTTCAGGGTGAGCTGAGCTACGCAGCCGGTGCTGGGTCTGGGGGGCGGCTGGGCCATGGGGCAGGGTTGGCTGCACCACCCCTGGGGACCACACCGGGCCTGACTCCCTCATCACTCTCTCCATCTCTGTCTTCAGAGGACATACATCTTCACGTTTCTCCTGAGCTCCCGGGTCTTCATCCCCCCTCATGACCTGCTGGCCCGCGTGGGGCAGCTCTGCGTGGAGCAGAGGCAGCAGCTGGAGGCTGGGTCCGAGAAGGTAAAGCGAGCTCCTGACTGTCCCCATCTCACTCACGCTTGGGCAAGAAGCTGGCTCAGGATGGGGCCTGGCTGAGCCGGCCAGGGGCCCTTCCTGTTGGGGGCAGGTCTGCCTGTCTGGCCTCCTGGCATCGCTGGAGCTGGGCTCCCTGGGGGTCTGCAGGGGTGCACGTGGAGCACACTCCCAGGGTGCTAGAGGGACTGCCACTGGCGGGTGCCTGCACCCCTCCCGGTGGAGGACCACAGTGGACGGCTCTCCTGCCCCAGGCTAGGACCCCAGAGGGAGAGTCCAGCTCAGCTGGTGGAGAAGGCCGGCTCACCTCCTGGGTCACCACCCCCTCTAAGGGGGGTGGCCGCGGCACCTGCAGGCTGGAGTTTGCAGTGGCACAGATAGGGGTGTCTCACAGTCACGTCTCCTGACCGAGTCAGGCTTTGGGTGGTCAGGATGGTTACAAAATCACAGCTTATCCCTGAGGCCCTGGGGCAGGGGCTGGTACAGAAGCAGGGGTGGCAGGCAGACTGGCAAAAAGCCGGCAGGGCCTGTTCCCAATGACCTGTCCCTTCACCTGGCTGGGCCTCCTGCCACCGGAGGTTTGCAGCGAAGGCTCTTCCGAGTGTCCCCTCGGGGGTCTGTCTCAGGGTTGCTGGGCTGGGAGCGGGACGGGCCCTGACTGCAGCATGGGGACCAGGAAGGGCTCCTGAAGGCATGGGTGGAAAACAGCCAGAACAGAGTGAGTGGGAGATGGAATCTGAGGTTGAGGGTCAGCAAGGGGTCAGCAGAGGCCTGAGAGGAGCCTGGGGTGAGCCCGCCAGCCTTGTCTGGGGTGAGCCCGCCAGCCTTGTCTGGGGTGATGTGCAGGGCGGGGCCTCTGAGGAGGGAACGCAGGCCTCCTGTTCCTGCTGAGTGTGGGTGCAGCAGGCACCTGGGGGTTGTCAGCAGGGCCTCCTGAGGTGCCGTGACTCTGCCATGAGTGGCTGGGGGAGGAGTCTCTGAAGTGCATGGGAGCCACCACCAGGGCATGGGCAGGGGCCGAGGGTGGAATCAGTGGGCTAAATAAGGCAGGCAGGTGTAGGGGTGGGCAGTGGAGTCATGAGGGGGCCAGGCCCCGAGGGCAGGCAAGGCCAGGATGGTCCAGGTAGGCACAGGGAGCTGGTCCGGGGCAGGCAGGAGCCAAGGTGGGCCCAGGAAGGGTTTGGTGAACCTGAGCAGGGCTGGGCACCGAGCATCCTGTACCCCCTTCTTGAGCTGTGTATGCGTGTGGAGCTGGGGAGAGGACGCCTGGGATGTCTGCAGTCCTTCCTGGCACTTGCCAACCTGCTTTTCACTGAGAGAAGGCAGTTTATTGCTTAACATTCATGATTTTGCTTGGTTTTCATCATTTTTTAAAAGATACTTTTTATTTTTGGCTGTGCTGGATCTTCATTGCTGTGAGGGTTTTTTTTTTTTTTCTAGTTACAGCAAGTGGGGGCTACTCTCTAGTTGTAGAGGGCGGGCTTCTCATTGTGGTGGCTTCTCCTGTGTGGAGCATGGGTTCTAGGGTGTGTGGGCTCAATAGCTGTGGCTCCCAGGCTCTGGAGAACAGGCCCAGGAGCTGTGGTGCACAGGCTTAGCTGCTCCGCGGCATGTGGGCTCTTCCTGCATCAGGGATTGAACCTGTGTCTTCTCCACTGGTAGGCCAGTTCTTTACCACTGAGCCATCAGGGAGGCCCTTCATCGTGTTTTTTATGGGTAACTTCTAATTACAGCAAATGAGACTAGTTTTCTATGTCATGGTGGTCTTTTGAAAATGAATTTAAGTGAAGAAGAGAGCTGGTGTCAGGGGAATGGAAAGTGAAGCAGGGAAAGACAGAACCGCAGGTGGATGAAGGCAGCGGGGGTCTGTCCCTACCCGGTAGCCCTCAGCCCAGTGTCGGGGCAGGGGACGCAGGTCCTGTGGGGACGGGTGGGGGGAGCCACAGACCTCACTGTACCCTCCCTGACCCAGGCCAAGCTGAAGTCCTTCTCAGCCAAGATCGTGCAGCTGCTTAAGGAGTGGACGGAGGCCTTCCCCTTTGACTTCCAGGACGAGAAGGCCATGGCTGAGTTGAAGGCCATCACCCATCGGGTCACCCAGTGTGATGAGGTGAGGTCCCTCTCAGACCCTGGCAGGGTGCCTTGTCTGGGGGAGCTCTCTACACGGTCCCCTTGGCAGTCACTCTCCTGAAGAGGGCTGCCGGGCGGCCCCATTTGCCTCTCACCCCCACGAGGGCAGCTCAGCTGGCCGGCAACACACAGGCCTGCCCTCGGCATCCCCTGCACATGAACACCCTGTGGCTAGAGTGGGAATGGTCCCAGGCCCCCTCCTCCTGCCCTGTGGGCAGGTGCCTAGTGAGGGGTAGGTCCCTGGAGATGAGCTGGGTACCTCCAGGAGGTCCCTCCAGCCCACAACAGCGCCTTCTCCACCCCCGCCCCTCAGGAGAACGGCACTGTGAAGAAGGCCATCTCCCAGATGACGCAGAGCCTGCTGCTGTCCCTGGCTGCCCGGAGCCAGCTTCAGGAGCTGCGGGAGAAGCTCCGCTCACCGGCCATGGACAAAGGGCCCGTCCTCAAGGCCAAGCCTCCAGCTGCTCAGAAGGACATCCTGGGCGTGTGCTGCGACCCCCTGGTGCTGGCCCAGCAGCTGACACATATCGAGCTGGTTAGCGTGGTGGACACCCTTCTAGTGCGGGGCTGGGGGCATTCAGATGCTCATCCTCTCACCAGCCCCCAGAGGGTGCGGCAGGGAACCCCTGCTGGTCAGACTGGGGTGTTGGGGGAAGCCCGCATGGCAGCTTTGACCATTGCCTCTGGCAGGCGTGTGTCCACTTGAGCAGCTGGTTCCCCAGATCATGGCAGCCCCGTGTTCATGGCAGGGGCTTCCAGGGGCAGAGCTCCTCCCACTGGCTCTGGTCCCCCTAGTCCTGCCTGCGCCCTGGGCTGGGCAGGTACCCTGCATGTAGCAGCCATGACCCTGAAGCTTCTGCACACGGTCCTGTCCTCCTGCTCCCAGGGGGGCCTTCCAGACCCCTGGGGTACTTCTGGGGGCCCTGTCCACTGGGCGCTTTGATTGAGGAAGGGCTGTGGCTGTGGTGCCCACCCAGGCAGCGAGGTCCTGACTGCTGCTCTGGACACACTCTGTGCCCTGAGGGTGGGGCTGGCCTGAGGAGGGCAGATGGTCACCCCTCCTGTGCTGTCTCCCTGTTCCCCCCAGGAGAGAGTCAGCAGCATCCACCCTGAGGACCTGATGCAGATTGTCAGCCACATGGACTCCCGGGACAAGCACAGGGTGAGGGCTGAGGGTGCTCTGGAGGGGGGCTCACAACTGACGCGCGTGGGTCTGGTCTCCTGGCACCTGCTCCAGGGGTGGACGACGGCCATGCAGGGTGATGTATGCTGGGCAGGAGGCGGTGTTCCCAGAGGCCTCCAAGCTGATCCCTGCAGGGCTTGGGGGGATCCCCTGGGGGCCCGTCCAGCAGCCCCACCCCCGCCCCTCCCTGCTTTCACAGATTCCTCTCCTGGCTCCTTGGTTCTCAGGGTGGGGGTGGAGCAGCACCCACTGCCAGGGTCCTTGTGCGCCCTCTGACCTGCCATGTCCCCACAGTGCCGAGGGGACATGACCAAGACCTACAGCCTGGAGGCCTACGACAACTGGTTCAACTGCCTCAGCATGCTGGTGGCCACCGAGGTGTGCCGGGTGAGTGCTGCACAGCGGCCCCAGTGGGGCGCAGTCTCCTCCTGACCCCACGGTGTCCCCTGAGGCTCTGCCTCCCCTTCCCCACAGAGGATGAAATTTTGTAAGTGGAGTCAGGAAACTTTTATTGCCAAGGCCTTGCAAGTACCACGCCCCCGCCCCAAAGCGATGACTTAAATTACTACAGTGACCCACTGTGGAAGCACCCTGTTGTGCCCAGCATGGTCCCCTCTGCCTGCCCTCCCGCCCCTTGGCCCAGCATCAAACCACCACGGCCTCATCTCCTGCCTCTGCAGCCTGGGCATGTCCCCTCAACCCGGTCCCACAGCCTCTGTGGGCACAGGCAGCTCCCCATCAGGCTGCCTTTCAGGGGCTGGGGCTGCAGGGGACGACCCCCAGTGGCACCCAAGCTGAGTGGTCTGGCCGCCCTCCAGGTAGTGAAGAAGAAGCACCGGACCCGCATGCTGGAGTTCTTCATTGACGTGGCCCGAGAGTGCTTCAACATCGGCAACTTCAACTCCATGATGGCCATCATCTGTGAGTGTGCGGCCCCCGGGGTCCCCCTCCGGTGCTGCGGGGCCTGCCTCCCCCGACCCTCACCCTGCTTGTCACCCCCTGCAGCTGGCATGAACCTCAGTCCTGTGGCGAGGCTGAAGAAAACGTGGTCCAAGGTCAAGACGGCAAAGTTCGACGTCTTAGAGGTAGGTGTCAGCCTCAGGAGGGGGCTCCCATCGTGCTTCAGCCCCTGTGAGGACGTGCTGCCTTGAGGGCTGTCTGGTGTCGGGCGTGTCAGCAGGCCTGGCCGCGCTGCCCCTGGGAGGCGGGCGGCCCACGCATCCTCGGGCTTCGGGACTTCAGTCAGAACCGGCACTGCCTAAAGCAGAATTCTGGGCAGAGATTAATAGGGGTTTGGCAAAGGCAGGCCAATAGCCTCAGGCTGGGCAAGGCTGACCAAGCAGACTGGCCTGTTCCCTGAGGTCCTGGGTCATCTGGGTGGCCCAGGGGCTGGCCAGTGAGTATGCAGTCTTGACCAGATGTACCTGATCACAGAATCCAGTTTTTTGTAAGAGTTTGTCTGTGGAGCTGGTCAGGTTTGGGGCTGTCAGCCTCTGCGAAAGGGCAGAGGAAGGTTTTGAAGGTTAAGACACATACTCAGGAGGGAAGGAAGAGGTGTGAGCGAGCTGCTGAGACTTCTCTCCAGCTTTTCCTGTGATGCTCGGACCCTAACCCAAAGGCCTGGCCTGGTGCACAGCCCGGTGCCCTCTGCGCCTCCCCTGCTGTGCTCACTCCTGGAAACGATGGGCTGCCCAGAGCTGGTTCCTGCAGAGGGTGTCCTGAGCAGGTCTGAGGGCTGTGGGGGTGCAGTGCCCACCACATCCTCCCGTCTGCCCACAGCACCACATGGACCCGTCCAGCAATTTCTGCAACTACCGGACAGCCCTGCAGGGGGCCACGCAGAGGTCCCAGACGGCCAACAGCAGTCGGGAGAAGATCGTCATCCCCGTGTTCAACCTCTTTGTCAAGGATATCTACTTCCTGCACAAAATCCACACCAACCACCTGCCCAACGGACACATTAACTTCAAGGTTAGCTCAGCCCCGTGCCCTGTCCCTACCCAGGGAGGGTCATGGCTGCCAAGTGACCTCTGGGTGTGCAGTGGCTCTAGCTCTGGGTGGGTGAGCTGGTTACAGAGCTCGACAACTCAAGGACCCCGGAGAGTGAGGTCAGGGTGTGTTCTGGTTGGCGGTGCTGTGCTGTGCGTGGGTCCTTCTGGGGTCCAAGCTGGCTCTGTAGGGCTGCTGCCCTGTCTCGCTGGGACCAAGAAGGCGAGCAGCAGGCTGAAAGCAGAGCCTACGTCCCCTTCCCTAACCAAGGTTTTCAAGCTTACAGTGACAAATCTTCTGACCCTTCAGAAATTTTGGGAGATCTCCAGGCAGATCCATGAGTTCATGACATGGACACAGGTGGAGTGTCCCTTCGAGAAGGATAAGAAGATTCAGAGTTACCTGCTGACGGCTCCCATCTACAGCGAAGAAGGTGAGCGCCCCCTGCCCAGGTACACACTGTAAAAGTCACTCTGACGTGGGGTGGTTATTCCCATGCTACACAGGGGAAGCTCAGCTCTCAGGGGAGAGTGCATGAGGGTGGGATGCGAGCAGACGAGAGATGAAGGACAAGAAGAGATCGGGCTCCTGAGAGCGAGGATGGGGCTGGGTCAGCGCTGCGGAACCAGAGAAGTCTCAAGAGTCCCCAGGCAGCTGGGGGCCCCACATAGCAGACCCCTGGGGACCATCCTGGGCCAGACATCACTGCCTTCTTGGTCTGGGAGTTCCTTCCTGGGCCTCACTCCACCCTGGAAGGGAGGGTTGGAGAAGGGTATGTGTGTCAGGGGCAGACTGACCGTGTGTGGACATGGCTTCTGAGGGTCTTCTCGTCTCTCAGCTCTCTTCATCGCCTCCTTTGAAAGTGAAGGTCCAGAAAACCACATGGAAAAGGACAGCTGGAAGACCCTCAGGTAGGAGAACTCCAGGAGCAGTCTCGGGACCCCACGACCAACCCCCATGCCCGAGTCTATAAGGAAGGGAAAGGATGAGGTGGGGGAGCATCCCTGAGGACCTGGGGTTTGAATTTCTCTGACCCTCCCTCCATGGCC
Organism: Oryx dammah; assembly: GCF_014754425.2. Lineage (NCBI taxonomy): Eukaryota > Metazoa > Chordata > Mammalia > Artiodactyla > Bovidae > Oryx > Oryx dammah. The sequence goes on from NW_024080471.1 coordinate 1,941,408, forward strand.
GGTTCCTGGCAGCCAGACGTCCCCTAGTTGCACAGGCCTGCCCGGGGGAAGGGCCTGCGGCCGCCTGACCATTTCCCCATTCCCTGCCCACCTTTAGGACCACTCTCCTTAACAGAGCCTGAAGGCACGGATGCGGCCTGCAGACGCTGGATGAAGCACACTTATGTACTGAGTTTTAATCTTGATTGATATGGGTTGAGATGAGGAGGCCTCACTGGTTGGGGTCCATTTTGTACATAACTTTTATGAAGAAAAAATAATTATTTCATGCATCAACCTTTGGCACTTAACAAAGTTCTTTTGTTTACTTTAAATAACAGGGCAGGGCCCTGCTTTGGGGAGGGGTGGGGAAAGAGTATCATGGGAGATGGTGTCCATGATAACATCTTATTCTAATGAAATGTAGATTTTTATTTTCTACTTTTGATTATTAACATCTTACAAAAAAAATATTTAAAAAAACCCAACCAAAACCAACGTGAGCCCTGCCTCCTTTCCAGCCAGTGTCTCTGATGTCGGGGTTAGTGCCTTAGAGGGTACTGGAGGCCGGTCTCGCCCGCAGCTGGGCCGCTGGAGGCTCCGGGAAAGTGCTGCCCTCAGTGCCCAGGCCTGCGAGGGTCCGGCAGGAAGGGCTCGGGTGGCCGGGGGTCTCATTTGCTTATTTCTAGAAGTGCACCTTGAACATGGGCTTTCCAAAGTTTACATTTTCATTTTCCTTTATCAGGGATTTATCGGGGTCAGTGGGGAGGGAAGGGAGATACCTGGCAGCGTATTTTCTGTTGGAATATGTCTGGCAAATCACTCAACTACATTTTAGGAAAAGAGAAAATCTCAAATAACGTAAGGAGGGGAATCATGGAATTGTCAGTTTTCCATGCTATCACTTTGACACGCTTAGCCGTAATGAAGTGAAAACACAGTACAGTGAAGGAAGGGGACACTGAAAGCCACCTTGAAGTCCAAGTACAAAGTGAAAAGAAGCAACTTACAAATCAGTACCCTCCTTCCCTCTGGGCTGGGGGGCACCCCTAGTGGAACTGAAACCCAAAGTTAGCCAGGCCCGTATCTGCCGGAGCCCATGCACATACAACTACCCAACATTTGGAGTTGTTTTTCACACCAGGACTCGAGGCGTGCACTCCATTTTCTGTCTGACTTCCTGGCCGTGGGACCACGACAGCCCTGCTCCCTCCAAGGCCAGAAGTGGGCAGTCCACGCTGACTGTCTCCCTCTTGGCGGGCTTTCATTCCACCCAAGCAGACCTCGAACTACTAACCCTCTCTCTCCCCACATGGCTGGCGTTTGCCAGAGCCTCCAGCTGGGAGGCCTGGGTGAGGATGGATCTGTTTGGCCAATTCCCAGAACTCCTGGGAGAGCCTGGAGATGTGACGCCGCCGCCTCGGGGGGAGGTGGCTTTGTGATCTGCTGCTGATGTCGCCGTCAGCCCTGGGTGGAGCGAGGATATTCACACTGTATTGTCACAGTGTTTTTGCACTTTTCAGATGTTCTCGATAGTACATACTGTATACTGATAGTACATACTGCTTTATGTATTTGAGATAAAGGTTTAAAACTTGAGAGTCTATATTTGGAATACAATGTTAGAACCTTTTTTGTCCACGTGTTAAGGAGCTTCCACATCAGTGTGCACTTCACTGGGTTATCAGTTCTAGTGCCGACCTGCCACAGTGTCTACATTTGCTATTTTGTTTTTCCAATTTGATACATACCCTAACTCTGATGTTTTGGTATTTCGAGATGAACTCTGAGTATCAAGCTGTACCATAATGCAGGATGTCAGCTATTGGTGTGACTGGACGTACTTGCATCAATAAAACAACATGTTGCGCCCCTCGTTTGCCTGTTCTCTGTGTGCAGCTGTGAGGATGGTGGTTCTGATGCTGGCAGGAGGCACGGGGGTGCCTGGCCAGAAGGGAGGATGAGATGCCAGGGCCACCACGGCCTTTCAGAGAGGGAACAGGAACTCTCACCTCCACATTCTGACAAAGGGCTTTTCAAATAATGCAAAACAAGAAAAAATTGTACAAGAGGCAGGTTCTATCCTACTTTCTTCAAAGACAGATCCAGGAAGGGTATCACTAGCAGCCGTAATTTATGTGGTCATGTAAGTTCAGGGCGTACCTTCAATGACTGCCGAGGTTCCTTTACTGCGGGGCGGACAGGAACCTTTGGTGTCCCTGGGCTCTGGGGGTCTCGCTGGGGGCTGGGGTGTGCTGGCCGATGTGCTTCTCCGTTGCGGTTCTTCTGTTTCAGTTGGTCACATTCAGGAGCGCTAGAGGAGAAAGAGTTGTTGAGGGGCACACACGAGCTTGTGGAACTGAAGGAAAAGAAGTGAGAGGCTGCCTTTGTCTGGAATGTCTCACGGCCAACGTGTCAGGTGCCCAGGCTGGAAGAGGTCAGCTCCGCAGACCAGACACTGCTCCTCAGAGCCAGCCCATGAGAGAGCGCTGCCCACAGAAACCTTTCTGTGCTAGGCGGGACAGAGTCAGCTCAGCCCAT
>NW_024080471.1:1943937-2057122 GCF_014754425.2 Oryx dammah
AGCGCTGCCTGCAGAACCCTTTCTGTGCTAGGGGGGACAGAGTCAGCTCAGCCCATTAGAGAGTGCTGCCTACGTCACCATCCACCAGTACAGTGGTCACCAGGTGTGCCGAGGGACTGGCACCAAAATGTGGCCATTGCAAGAGGAACAGAACTCTGACTTGTTTACATTTAAATAGCTAGTGGCCACCGTACAGGAGAGAGGCAAGGCCTGGGGGGCCTCGTCACCTGCTGCCCCTCCAAGTGCCTTGTGGAATGGACAGCATGCAATAGGGGCTCGGGTGTTTGTGGAGCAAATGAGGACCCTGTGAGGATTCCTAAGTGAGTTTTGGATCAATGGAAACACTTTTTAGGTCTTCCCACTCAATAGCATCCTTACTTTCTTGGTATAGTTAGTCTTGGAAGTTACTACATACCTTCTCTGAAGAAGGAGCAGCACCTCACCTGGTCTGCATCCTGGAGCTTGAGCTGGGAGTGGGAGGCGAGCTGGCTTGGCAAGCCACGGCACTGTCCTTCACACATGGGGCGGTGCCCTCCAGGCAGTGTTTCTCAAGGTGTTGGTCCCCACTCAGCAGGAGCAACGATGGGAGACTCAGGTATGGATCTTCAGCAACAATGTGAAGGGAACAATGTTGTCAAGAATAAAAGAAAATATCCATCAACAGATGCATAAAGAAGTTGTGGTACATATATACAATGGAATATTACTCTGCCATAAAAAGGAACAATATTGGGGTCATTTGTAGTTAGTTATGTGGATGAACCTAGAGTTTATCATACAGAGTGAAGTAAGTCAGAAAAAGAAATATTGTATATTCACACATATATATGGAATCTAGAAAAATGGTACTCATGGGCAAATGTGCAAGTCTGACACAGAGCAGAGCTGTGGACACAGCAGGGAGAGCAGAGGGTGGGGCAACTTGAGAGAGCAGCACTGGTATGTGTACACTGCCTTGTGTTTAGCAGATAGCTCGTGGGAAGCAACTGTGTAGCACAGGGAGAGAGCTCAGTGCTCTGCGGTGATCTAGAGGGCTGGCATGGGGGTGGGCAGGAGGGAGGCTAACGGACGAGGGGACACATGTATACATATAGCCGATTCATTTTGTTGTACAGCAAAAACAATGACACAACGTTATAAAGCAATTATCCAATTAGGGCTTCCCTGGTGACTCAGTGGTAAAGAATCTACCTGCCAATGCAGGAGATGCAAGTTCAATCCCTGGTCTAGGAAAAACCCCTGGAGAAGGAATTGACAACCCACTCCAGTATCCTTGCCTAGGAAATCCCATGGACAGAGAAGCTTGCTTCCAAAAGTCACAAAGAGTCAGACATGACTTAGCAACTGACAACAACAAATCCTCCATTTAAAAAATGGGAGAAAAAAGAATATGAGTTAAGCACCTGCCCTTTTCTGACAGCATGAAAGACTTAAATGCTTCAGTTCAGTTCAGTCGCTCAGTTCTATTTGACTCTACAACCACATAGACCGCAGCACACCAGGCCTGCTTGTCTATCACCAACTCCCAGAGTTTACTCAAACTCACGTTCATTGAGTTGGTGATGCCATCCAACCATCTCATCCTCCATCGTCCCCTTCTCGTCCAACCTTCAATCTTTCTGAGCATTAGGGTCTTTTCAAATGAGTTGGTTCTTCGCATCAGGTGGACAAAGTATTGGGAGTTTCAGCTTAGCTTCAGTCATTCCAGTGAATATTCAGGACTGACTTCCTTTAGAATGGACTGGTTGGATCTCCTGGCTGTCCAAGGGACTCTCAAGAGTCTTCTCCAACACCACAGTTCAAAAGCATCAATTCTTCTGTGCTTAGCTTTCTTTATAGTCTAACTCTCACATCCATACATGACTACTAGAAAAACCATAGCTTTGACTAGACAGACTTTTGTTGGCAAAGTAATGTATCTCTGCTGTTTAATATGATTTCTAGGTTGGTCATAACTTTTCTTCCAAGGAGCAAGCGTCTTTTAATTTCATGGCTGTAGTTACCATCTGCAGTGATCTTGGAGTCCAAGAAAAAAAAATGTGTCACTGTTTCCACTGTTTCCCCATCTATTTGCCATGAAGTGATGGGATCGGATGCCATGATCTTCGTTTTCTGAATGTTGAGTTTTAAGCCAGCTTTTTCACTCTCCTCTTACACCCTCCTCAAGAGGCTCTTTAGTTCTTCGCTTTCTACTATAAAGGGTGGGATCATCTGCATATCTGAGGTTATTGATATTTCTCCCTGCAATCCTGATTCCAGCTTGTGCTCTATCCAGCCCAGCATTTGTCATGATGTACTCTGCATATACGTTAAAGAAGCAGGGTGAAAATATACAGCCTTGATGTGCTCCTTTCCCGATCTGGAACCAGTCTGTTGTTCCATGTCCAGTTCTAACTGTTGCTTCTTGACCTGCATACAGATTTCTCAGGAGGCAGGTTAGGTGGTCTGGTATTCCCATCTCTTTCAGAATTTTCCACAGTTTGTTGTGATCCACACAGTCAAAGGCTTTGGCATAGTCAATTAAGCAGAAGTAGATGTTTTTCTGGAACTCTCTTGCTTTTTCGATGATGTTAACAATTTGATCTCTCGTTTCTCTGCCTTTTCTAACTCCAGCTTGAACATCTAGAGATTCATGATTCACATACTGTTGAAGCCTGGCTTGGAGAATTTTGAGCTTTAAGAATTTTTTCATTTCTAGCATGTGAGATGAGTGCTTAAATGCTCACCTACTGAAATTGACTGATAAACCTATGCAAAACTTTAACATCCAAGTAAAGGCAGAAAGTCATAGCTTTAATTTTCAGTCCACAAGGGTGTCAGAGAACAAAGTCCAGAGCTTGCTCAAGAAGGGTCAATAAGAGATCTTAGCCCATAAAGCTGACATATCAAAGAGCCACCCCTCAGCATAACAGTGAACTTGAAATAAAACACTCCTATTCCAATCCCACCAAGATGCTAAGGAAGACTGCCTGTTTTGAACCTCAGCACTCCATGGGAATGGGGAGAATTTACCCCTGATAATTGACAACCACAAATCAGTGAGTTTCAAAGTTTTAGAGCACAAATCACACACTGGTCAAAAAAACTTCAAGTTCAGAATTTAGTTTAACATGGCCCTGAGCTGGTATTATCCCTAAGTTACCCAGTGGAAGCAAAAGTTCTGATCTATATTCTAGCTGGAAAAGTCTCTCTTTAGCTGTGTCTAATATACCATTAAATCCACCTAGTAGATTAAAAATTTTTCATTTCTAGATGCTCTATTTGGATAAATTCTGTATAAATTACCTACTTATACAGATGCTCTATTTTTGTCCAAATCTACTTGGACAAAATCCTGGATAAATAAGTGGAATGTAACACAGAAAGGCAAAGGTTGTAAAATATGAAACAGACTTAACATATGTTATTAGAGTTACAGAAGGAAAAAGAATGAGGCAGAGACAATGAAAATGTAATAGCTAAGAATCTTTCAGAACTGACAAAAGACAATCCAATTAGCCCAAAGATTCTCAAGCAGGATCAGAAAGAAAAAAAAAAAAAATCTGCATACAGACAATATCATAGTGATTCAGAATGGAGATAAAGAAGAGATTTTAAAGACAGCCAGAGGGAAAAAAGGTTGATTACCTTTAATGGCATATCAACTGTTAAGTTGATAGCTTATTTCACAACAGAAATAACTGAAGGCAGAAGACAGTGGAATCATAACATCAGTGTGCTGTGGAATTAAAGAAACCTCAGCTAGACCTGAAACAGGCCAGGAGGGGGAGTTCTCATACCCAGCTCTGCATCATCAATTACTTCAAACAGCAAGAAAGGCAGCAAACATCTCCAACACAGGAAGGTGCTGCCTGCTCTATCACCAACTAGGAAGAGAGAAAACTTCTCTTTTTCTTCAGAGTACAGAAGCCCACCAACTAGAATGAATTTCCAGCTTCCTCCAATGAACGTTTCGGTTAATACAGTTCCTCCCAATTCCCCATTTTACCATATAGAAGCAAGTTTCCTTTTCTTGTTCTCTGATTTGCCTATGGCCCACTTGGCCCACTGTAGTTCACTTATTCTGAACTGCAATGCCTCTGGCTATTCCTGAGTAAACTCACTTTTCCTGGTCAAATCCCTGAATATATTATTAGAGTTGACAGTGCTAAAAAATTTCTCAACCTAGAATTCTAAACCTTTCAAAAATATTTCTTAAATGAGATAAAGATATTTATAAACTAAAATAGAGTTTGGCATAATGCCTTCGCCAAAAGAAATTCTAAAGGATGAATGAATCTTGACTCTACTACATGAAAATTATTTCCATATGAATCACAGATCTAAATATGAAACGCAATCAATAAAGCACTTAAAAGAAAACATGAACATTTAATCTTTACTTTGGAGTAGACAAAGGTTTTTAAAATTGGACACTAGCCATAAAAGAAAGCAGATAAACTGGACTTTATTACTAACAACTTCTGCTTATTAACAGGTAATGTCAAGAGAATGAAGACCAGTCCCCTGCCTGGCAGAAGGTATTTGCAATATATAAATCTGACAAAAGACTCATATTCACAGTACAGAAGTAACTCCTATACATCAATTAAAAAAAAAAAAGCCCATGAAAGAAAAAAGGGCAGAAAAATGGAATAGGCAATTTCATAAATAAGATATTCAAATGGCTAATATGCATCTGAAAAGATACTCAACATCATTTTCCTAATGATAAGCTAAAATCAAAATTAAATAACTACACATTCAACAGAAATTAAAGAGTCTGAATTTAAAATGTTGAAAATATTTGTGGGGACGATATGAAGCAACGAGATCTCTCATATGTGACTGGTTAGGGGTTCAGTTATTTGGAAGGACTGAGAAAATTTTGACAACATCTGGTAAGACTATTTAAGAAAAAAGAAAAGCACAAATAAACAATATCAAGAATAAAAAGATTATCATGATTGATCCCAGACATATTACACAGATAACAAGAGGAAATGGCAAACAGCTTTGTATGTTTCATCTAAAATTTCAAGTTTATATGTATAAATTCCTAACAAATAGCACCTTACCTAAAATAACTCAATCAAAACTGACTCTAGAAGAAACAGAAAATCTGAACAGTTCTACAGTCATTAAATAAATTGAGCTTGTGATCAGAGATTTTCCTGTGTAGAAAGGTTCAGGCCCAGGTAGCTTTCAGGAAGTTTTGTCAAATATTCTAAAGAAGAAGTAATTACAGTCATGCAAAACTTTTCTAGAAACAAGAGTACAAACGAACACCTGTAACTTAAGTTTATAAGCGAGCAAAACCTTTATAGAAAAGCCCAAGAATGAGAAAGGATGTACAATATATAGGCAATCTTATTCATGAACACAGATGAAAAACACCAGAAAAAAGTACTTATATATGCAACACCCATACACAAATATATACAGATATGCAAATAAATGTTTGTATATGCATGCAAACCAAATCCAGCAATGTGTAAGGATCATATATCAGGACAGACTGGTGTTTACCCCAGGAATGCAAGGGTACTTCAGAAAATTAATTCATCAATTTAACATATTTAAGATGGGAAAAAATCATATAATCATCTCAAAAGATATAGTAAAAATATTTAACAAATGCTTTCAAGCATGATAAAAACTTGCCAAGTAGTAACAGAAGGTAACTTTATTAACTTTTTTTAAAGGGTATTTATTAAAAAAAAAAACCATACTTACTGATGAAACGGCAAATGTCTCCCTTGAAATCAGAAATATGGGCAGAAGTCCACTATTACCACTTCCAATCAACACTGCAAAACAAATCCTAACAAGCAGTTTAAAACAAGAAAAATATATACAAATTGAAAAGAAACAAAACTTCTCTATTACTCATAGATATATAATTGTGTAAAAAATGCCAACTAGAAATACAATATTAGAGTTGTTTGGGACTTCACTGGTAGTTTAGTGGTTATGACTGCACTCTTTCATTGCAGGAGGCATGGGTTTGAGCCCTGGTCAGAAAACTAAGATCCCATGTGCTGGTGTAAAAAAAAAAATTGTGTTTGGCAAGGTTACTGAACACAAAAATTAACACAAATCAGTTTGATTTCTAAACATCATCAAAAAATGAAAATAAAAAAGAAAAATAAAAGATATTTACAGTGGCATCAAAAATGCAAACTATCTAGGAAAAAAAGCTTTAAAAAAATCCACTATGTGAAAAAGTACAAAACTTAACTGAAGATAATAAAGACCAAAATAGATAATATCATGTTCAAGGACTGGAGGACTCTGTATGATAAAATGTACTTTTTCCCCAAAGTGATCTTATACATTCAATGAGATTCTAATAAAAATTCACAAGTTTTCATGAAACTTAACAAGCTTATTCTAAAATTTTTATGAAAGTACAAAGGTTACAAATAACCATGACAATCCTTAAGAACAAAGCTATGTATGAGATATTTAGAAGATAATAGAGAACAACAGCTTTAAGATATTTTTCTCCATTCTCAAAAATTAATAATAAGACTACATAAAGGAAAAAAGATTAACTGAACACATTAAGGTTAATTTTTATTCATCAAAAAGTACCATCAAGAATGGGAAAGGACAAGCCACATCCCAGAGAAGATATTTGCAAACATTTAACCAGTAAGAATTGGTACTCAGAATATATGAAGAATTCCTATGAATTTAAAATAATGGACAAAAAGACTGGAAATGAAAATTATAACTACGACTCACGCCGAAAGCCCACTAGATTAGCCAGAATTAAGAAGTCTGACATAATTAAGTATTGCTAGGGATGCAGAGTGAAATCTCTCACAGTGCTGGAAGTGGTCCACTTTGGGAAGTAAGTTGAATACACACACACTGGTGACTTAGCATCATTACTCTTAGAGAAGTTCTCAAATGCTCGTAAGAGACACGCACAGCAGTGTTCATGGCAACATTGCTTGTGAAAGCAAAAGCAAATAAGGAAACAAACAACAAAAAAACTGAGAGATCCAAATATCTGTAAAGAGTAGAAAGAATACTGCAGTATATTCATTTAGTGGAATACTAATCAGTAATTAAAATGAATTAATTTTGAGATTAACATGAGTGAACCAAAAAAAAAAAAAAAACACGGTTAGAGAATATATGATGAAATAATACACATATTAATTCAACACAGGCAAAACAGTCTATTGTGTAGATATACATACATAGTTGGGAAAACAGTGAAGAAAAATAAGTGAAAAATTATCACAAAAATCATCAGGATAGTGACTAATATGGACAGAGTGAGGGTATGTGATTAAGAAAGTGCACACAGAGACCTTTCACCAACAAAGTTCGAGATTCTAATCTGAATAGCTGCTACACTGGTGTTGGCGTCACTGTTCTTTAAAGTACACAATTACATGTCATGCAGTTTTCTGTATTTGATACTTTTCAACAGAAAGAAATTAGCTTATCACATTTTCATTTAACTTTTGGTAATAAAATACTTTATTGGTACATCTTACTATCAAAAACATAGTAATGTTTCCATTGCTTAGCTTCCATCTTTAAATTAAAGCTTGTTTTTTTAAAAAAAGAAAAAATTCATTTGGTTCTGTCAAAAAACAAGCTACAACTCACTTCTGTAAATAATTAGGTTCTCTCACTTTAAATATCTTAATTCACTGGTTTTTACAATAAATAACTGTATATAAAAGGAGACAATGACCTAAACAATTTTGCAGAGAACATTTTACACATCTTAAAAAACCAAGCCTAAATGCTATCCCAACTTAATACTTAAAAGAATATTCAGTAAGAGTTATTGTAAAATTGAATTCATGTAGCACCAAGAAGTTCTGGACTTATAATTTATATTTCAGATGATATGATATATGGAGCAAAAATAATAATGATTTGTCTTCCATGAATTTTCAGGGGTTTATATACAACAGAAAGAATTCCGTATAGGTCCCTTTTAAAAGCCAAAAGTTCAAAAATCTATGCATGCCTTTCACCACATCTCCAACTTGTGGATATAGCGATTGACCCTATGGCAAAAGATCCATGTGTGATAAACAGCACAGTACAGTCCTATTTGAATGTAACTGCTTACTCATCTTGTCTCATTAATATAATTTATACCTCAATTAAAATATCATTCTACTGCAAGTTATATATTTCCCTAAAATACTCTATAATGCAGATTTCTGCCCCCTTCCTTGAATCAGTATGATCTCATGGCATACCTCACTAAATTGTTTGGTTTTTCTCCTCTCAGTGAAACTTCCCCTCAACTCAAAGTATTATAATAATGTAAATACAGATGTAGCATAATTAACATATAAGACAAAAAAGATAATACAAACATATGGATCCATGCTAAATGAGACAACACAAAGCAAAAACCCACAACACTGTGCCATGTTCATCTATTCTGGACCACAAGAAGGCCCTGCTCGAGTCCTGGCTCATGTAAACTGATGTTCCCAGACACCCCTAGTGGCCTGTACTCCAGCATAACTAACTGTTGCATTTAAGGTGTTTCCATATTTGTTTGTTTGTTCAGAACAGCCTATAGCAACTCTGATTCCTAATCCTGAACATGATGATAAATTAGTAACACATTATATTTTTAATCAAGTCATAGATTCTATCCTTAGTATATTCTACTATTACATATTTGTTTAAAGATAGACATTCAGGGGGCTAGGCAACACAAAGCTGAGGAATTTTTATCTCTGCCTGCTCTTCATTAGTTGGGAATTTTAGATACGTCATTTAGTTATCCTCCACTTCAGTGAAAAAGGATTCTTTAAGCAATGGACCAAAGATCTTCATTTAAAACCAAGCAGGTTGACTCAGCGGTCAGCAGGTGAAGAACCCTTGCTGACACACTCCATCTAAAACACTCCATCTTCTCTAAAGGAACAGGATGCTCCAACCTACCTTGAGCACAACACATTCCACCCCTTAGCCCAGATGCAACCAGGATACACATCAGCACATGAAGCCAGGCAGAAATTAACTCAAGACTACTCTTAGAACAAATACCAGATTTTGATTTGTCAATGATCCATAGTGAGGTATGCTCAGAAAAAGAGATGTTGCATTGCAATGCTGCTTTTTCTTCTCACACCAAGTTAAACTGCTGAAGTAATATCAGCAAGAGCACAAAAGCCATGTCTTCCTGAAAGAGGCACTGCATCTGGAATTGGAATTAAGGCTAAGCAAATAGTGCTGGTTTGTGGTTTAGACTAGTGTGTCAACGACTACATTAACCAACAGCTTCGCTGTTTGTCCTGTATGCCTGTTTGTGAAGATGCGTCTCTATCTCCTCCCTGAAGACCAGCATTCCCAGGTGCGAGTGAGAGGCCTCGTTCATGGCTTTGGACTGGATGCACATGCGGTACTGCTCAGGGGTCAACTCGTCAGCACAGCGCTTCTCATGCCAGAGGTGGAAGAGACCAGGAACCGGGGTCCGGATCACAATCAGGTCGCTGTGTAAGTACTTTCGATACAGGTGGACATCTTCTCCACCCCAACCTTTTACTTCCATGTCAAATCCACCTGCAAGATCAAAACTCATACTATTAAATAGCTGCCTGGCAGAGCACAGTCGAACCTGATAAAGATTTAAACATTCTGCTTCAAATGAGATGACATGTACAATCTAAAGACACCTGAAGTAGAGGACTGACATCTTGGCTTAGAGATACAGTTATCAGCTGATAGCTGGAAGGTCAAGGGCCTGTTATCAAAATAAGATTAAATATTTGAGAATACTTTGCCAACTTCAGTTTTATAGAAAACCTCTAGAAAGTCAAATAAAGGAGAAGGAAACCTAAATCACCCATAATATCACCACCATTAATGTTTTATGGTGTTTTTCTTCTATCCTTTGAGATCCAAGTTTTTTCTGGGTCACAGAAAATTTTCCAGAAGGGAAAACAGAAGAAATGGGCCAAATGGGACACATAAAATTGAGAATGGACATACAGATGATTTAAAGCCACATTAGTGGGTGAAATTACAAATAAAGTTTACAAGGAAAACAGGGCCCAGGTCTAACTGCTAAGAAATGCCAAATATCTAGAGGGCAAACAGGCAGAGAAAGTCAGCAAAACAGACTGAGGCAGCCCCAGCAGAAGAGAATTCTGGAGAATGTGTCATCACAGCAGTCAAGTGAGGAAGGCATCCTGAAGAAATGGTCATGTGCTGCTCAACTAAAGAGAATCAAGTAGACTTGGCAACGTTAAATGTCACTTAACAGCCTTACCTAGAGCATAGGAGATCAAGTTCACACTATTTTTAAGTTGGTTTAGGCTGAACTAACTTTAAAGAAGCATGGAGAATACAAACTATTTTGAGTTTTTTGAAGAGCTAGAAAAGATTCTGAAAGATGGAGAAAAAATTAATTCTTTAATTAAAATCTAGGTTTCCCAATTATGTCTTTTTATCAAATAATTCCATGTCACTTAATTTCATACTTACAGGATGACAAGAATCCTGAGATCTCTGAAAAGTATTATTTTAAAATTTCATACTTACAGGATGACAAGAATCCTGAGATCTCTGAAAAGTATTATTTTAAATAATCACAGCTTTAATAAATGCTATGTTTGGTATATCTTGGGTTTTCTTACTTGTAGATATGAATAAGTTCCTCAAATATTAAAGATGGTGTAGACAGTGAAAATAAATAGAGGACTTCCTGTTTCTGTCCAGCATGTACAGACAGACCTTCATTCCATCCTTCCAACAAATAAAAAGTTGAACAAACTGAAAACTCAACTCTTCTCAGATCCCTCAGAGAAATAAAGTCACAGGGCAAACTGCTCTTCCCTAAACTAAAGAGACAGATAGGTGTGTAAGACAGAATCACAACTATTACTGTTAGAGAAGAAACAGACTAGAAGAAATCTCCAGGGGAACCAGTACAGGGGTAGGAAAGTCTGAGTTGATGAACTGCTAGAGGCTTGGTGGAAAAATCTAGGAGTTGAAATCTCCAGAGGGGCCCATACACTTTTGTGAGTTTTATCTCTAGGTTTACCAGGTTCTCACAGTGAAGACTGCAGAAAAATCCCACAGTGCTTTCAGGAGGGGGAAAGCAACCATTCTGAAATATGCCATTTTTTGTTCTTAACAAGGTCTACCCTCAGGAAAGACTATCCTACCAGAGCCTAAGCTATCTGGGGGAAAAGATATAGCCAACTAGTCCACTCTAGCCATCCTGTCCTACCTAAGACTGGGGGCAGGGTCTGAGAAATGACTACAAAATTCTTGGTCCAGACTCACAGGATCGCTAAAGACAGGACTGAGACCTTATCATAGGACTATGGAGCACTTTCTCTTCTCCCACGCCTTACCATCACATCACTGAAGGCCTATTTACCTCAGTCTTCTTTACCAGTACATCATGTTCAGCTATGGGAAAAAAAAATTAGGCCAAAAGGTCAAAAAATATTGAAGAGAAAGAGCATCAGAACCAGACTCAGATATGGCAGGGATGTTGGAACTATAGGACTGTGAATTTAAAACAACTATGATTAATACACTAAGGGCTGCAATGGAAAAAGACAATATCCAAGAACTGATGGGCAATGAAGCAGAGATAGAGTCTAAGAATGAATCAAAAGAAATGTCAAAGGTAAAAAGAGGTAACGAAATGAAGAATGCCTCTGCAGGGCTCACTAGGAGACGGGTCTTGGCTGAGGAAAGATGTCTAAACTTGAGGACACGTGAATAGAAACTCCCAAGACTACACATGTCTCTTTCAATTCTGGTTTCCTCGGTGTGTATGCCCAGCAGTGGGATTGCTGGGTCATAAGGCAGTTCTATTTGCAATTTTTTAAGGAATCTCCACACTTTGGAGACATGTGTACCCCAATGTTCATTGCAGCACTGTTTATAATAGCCAGGACATGGAAGCAACCTAGATGTCCATCAGCAGATGAATGGATAAGAAAGCTGTGGTACGTATACACAATGGAGTATTACTCAGCCATTAAAAAGAATACATTTGAATCAGTTCTAATGAGGTGGATGAAACTGGAGCCTATTATACAGAGTGAAGTAAGCCAGAAAGAAAAACACCAATACAGTATACTAACACATATATATGGAATTTAGAAAGACGGTAATGATAACCCTGTATGCGAGACAGCAAAAGAGACATAGATGTTTACAATGGACTTCTGGACTCTGTGGGAGAGGGAGAGGGTGGGATGCTTTGGGAGAACGGCATTGAAACATGTATACTATCATGTAAGAAACAAATCGCCAGTCTATGTTCGATACAGGATACAGGGTGCTTGGGGCTGATGCACAGGGATGATCCAGAGAGATGATATGGGGTGGGAGGTGGGAGGGGGGGTTCAGGATTGGGAACTCATGTATACCCATGGCTGATTCATGTCAATGTATGGCAAAACCAATACAGTATTATAAAGTAAAATAAAGTAAAAGTAAAAATTAAAAAGAAACTTCCAAGACTGAAAAGCAAAGAGAAAGAAGACTGGAGGTGGGGGAAAAAAGAAAAAAACAGAACAGAGTATCCAAGAACTATGGGGTAACTACCAAAGGTATAACGCTTGTATAATGGGACAGCCAGAAGGAAAGAGGGAAAGGAATACAAGCTCCAAACGAAGGAGGTGAAATTGCAAACAAGTGCTGCTGGGAGACAGGGGGCTCCCTGTCTCCCCAAGCCCACATTCACAGGATAGAGGCTCTGCATGAGGGAGAGGGAGTTGGTGATGGACAGGGAGGCCTGGCATGCTGCAGTCCATGGGGTCGCAAAGAGTTTGACCTGACAGAGCGACTGAATTGAACTGAAGAGGGAGATGGGCCCTTCAGCTCCCACCTAATATTCTGATCATGAGGCAGGGGTGTTCCTCTGAGAGAACTGTGCCATCATTTCCACCCCCAGGTCTCGAGCAGAGACTCAGACCTTTTTAGGGGAAGAGGCAGTCCATAAGAACAAACACTCCAGAGCTCTTCCCAAAGGAATTGGCTTTATCTGAAAGAAAGTGTACAGAAATTAAGGCCTAAAGGGGCTCCTGTAAATACTGGAGATTTGGTGATGAACAATTAAGAGGTGGCTGGTAGCCCATTAGTTAGTTAGTTAGTTAGTTCAGTCGCTCAGTCATGTCCAACTCTTAGCGACCCCATGAATCGCAGCATGCCAGGCCTCCCTGTCCATCACCAGCTCCCGGAGTTCACTCAGACTCACGTCCATTGAGTCAGTGATGCCATCCAGCCATCTCATCCTCTGTTGTCCCCTTCTCCTCCTGCCCCCAATCCCTCCCAGCATCAGTCTTTGCCAATGAGTCAACTCTTTGCATGAGGTGGCCAAAGTACTGGAGTTTCAGCTTTAGCATCATTCCTTCCAAGGAAATCCCAGGGCTGATCTCCTTCAGAATAGACTGGTTGGATCTCCTTGCAGTCCAAGGGACTCTCAAAGAGTCTTCTCCAACACCACAGTTCAAAAGCATCAATTCTTCGGCGCTCAGCCTTCTTCACAGTCCAACTCTCACATCCATACATGACCACTGGAAAAACCATAGCCTTGACTAGACAGACCTTTGTTGGCAAAGTAATCCATCAGACCAAGCCAAGCTAAAATGTAGGCCACCCAGTTTACCAGAGAGGAAGGAGGAGAAACAGCTAAGAGCCATCCTGGGGTCCAAATAAACCTCAAAAACTTGCCTCCAAAACTACCCTACAAAAGGGTTTAAAAGCTTCTCTGTGGCTCAAATGGTAAAGAACCTGCCTGCAATGAAGAAGACCTGGGTTCAATCCCTGGGTCAGGAAGATCCCCTAGAGGACAGAATGGCAACCCCCTCCAGTATTCTTGCCTGGAGAATTCCATGGACAGAGGAGACTGGTGAGCTACAGTCCCCGTGGGTCACAGAGAGTCAGACACTGAGCTGAGTGACTAAGACTTTCAAAAGGGTTTAATCTGTTCAGACTGGAGCAATCTATGTCCCAGAGCACTGTCCTATGAGCAAATTAATGCAGCCTAATAGCTGGGTGTGACACCAACAGAGGCATGGGAGGAGACAGTGAAAAAGATATTCACTCAATCCAAGGTGACCCCAGGATGACTGTACACACGCCCTGACGAGTGACATGAGATGGAGGATGGGGAGCCACGATTCACTAAAACAGTAGAGCAGAGTCAACTAATAAACAAGTAAAGGTAAAACAAAACGTAGGCCCTGGAGGCAGGGGAAATTAATATCTAGAATCAACACAATATATAACTTAGAATGTCTCATTTTCAGAAAAGAAAGGTATTGAAAGAAACAAAACTGTGACCTATATATCAAAAGAGAAGCAGACAACAGAAACTGCCTATGAGAGGGACCGGATGTCAGTTTTAGCAAAGGTTTCCTAACAACCATTATAAATATGTTCAGAGAATTAAGAGAAATCATGCTTAAAGAACTAACAGAAAGATGTCTCATCAAGTAGAGAACATTATAAAGAGATAGAAATTATATATTTTTAATAAGAGAAATTCTGGAGTTAAAAAGCACCATAACTCAAATGAAAAAATTCACTAGAGTAGCTCAACAAGTAGATCTGAACTAACAAAAGAATCAGAGAATCTGAAGACAGATCAACTGAGATTATGTTACACGAAGACAAGAGGAAATGGATGAAGAAAAATGAACATGTCTCAGAGAAATGTGGAACACCATTAACTGCACCAATATACATCCAATAGGAATATGAGGGGAAAAAGAGAAAGGAGCGGTGAGAAATAACACAGGTCAGAGGTGATGATGGATCCTTACTATTTTATTAAGCAAGAAATCACGGGAAAAATTTATTAGTTTCACTTAATAGTCTTTTTATTACTATTTGCTGATTTTCCATCATTTGTTACAGAGATAAAAAGACAAGCTGGAGGAATTTCCAAAGCAAATGGCTGACTATAAAAATGAAGGTAAAATGGACATATATTTATGTATTCTATTAAAAATATATCAGCTTCTCAGAGCAAAATTCAGGCTTAAACTTAAGAAAGCAGGGAAAACCACCTGGCCAACCAGGTAAAACTTAAATCAAATCCCCTATGCATATACAGTGGAGGTGACGAACAGATTCAAAGGATTAGATCTAGTAAACAGAGTGCCTGAAGAACTACGGATACTGCACACTGCCTCCATAATATTGCATAGGAGGCAGTGAACAAAACCATACCAAAGAAAAAAAAGCAAGAAGGCAAAGTGGTTGTCTGAGGAGGCTTTACAAATAGCTGAAGAAAGGAGAGAAGTGAAAGGCAAGGAAGAAAGGGAAAAGTACACCCAACTAAACGTAGAATTCCAGAGAAAAGCAAGGAGACAAGAAGGCTTTCTTCAATGAACAATGCAAAGAAACAGAGGAAAACAACAGAAGGGGAAAGACTAGAGATCTTGTCAAGAAAACTGAAAATATCAAAGGAACATTCATCCAAAGATGGGTACAATGAAGGACAGAAACCGTAAAGACGTAACAGAAGTGGAAGAGATCAAGAGACAGAAAGAATACACAGAATAATTGTATAAAAAAGATCTTAATGACAACAATAACCATGATGTGTGGCCACACACCCAGAGCCAGACATTCTGGAATGTGAAGTCAAGTGGGCCTTAGGAAGCACTGGTGTCAATAAAGCTAGTGGAGGTGATGGAATTCCAGCAGAGCTATTTAAAATCCTAAATGATGCCATCAAAGTGCTGCACTCAACATGTCAGCAAATTTGGAAAACCCAGCAGTGGCCACAGGACTAGAAAAGGTCAATCCTCATCCCAATTCCCAAGAAAGGCAGTACTAAAGACTGTTCAGACCACTGGACGATTGCACTCATCTCCTATGCTAGTAAGGTCATGCTCAAAATCCTTCAGGCTAGGCTTCAGTATTATGTGAAAGAGAACTTTCAGACATCCAAGCTGGGTTTAGAAAAGGCAGAGGAACCAGAGATCAAATTGCCAACATTTGCTGGATCATAGAGAAAGCAAGGGAATTCCAGAAAAACATATACCTCTGTCTCATTGGCTATGCTAAAGCCTTTGACTGTGTGGATTATAATGAACTGTGGAAAACTTTTTAAAGAGATAGGAATACCAGATCATCTTACCTGTCTCCTGAGAAACCTGTATGCCAGTCAAGAAGCAACAATTAGAATTCTGTATGGAACAACTGATTGGTGCAGGACTGCAAAAGGAGTATGACAAGGCTGTTTATTGTCACCTTGTTTACTTAACTTATACACAGAACACATCATGAGAAATGCTGGGCTGGATGAGTTACAAGCTGGAACCAAGACTGCCGGAAGAAATATCAACAACTTCAGATATACAGATGATACCACTCTAATGGCAGAAACCGAAGTAGAACTAAAGTACCTCTTGATGAGGGTTAAGGAGGACAGTGAAAAAGCCAGTTTAAAACTAAATATTAAAAAAAACTAAGATCACAGCATCCAGTCCCACCACTTCGTGGCAAATAGAAGGGGAAAACGTGGAAGCAGTGACAGATTTCTTCTTCTTGGGCTCTAAAATCAATGTGGATGGTTACTGCAGCCATGAAATTAGAAGACAATCATTGCTTCTTGGCAGGAAAGCTATGACAAACCTAGACATATGTTAAAAAGAAAAGACATCATTTTGCCGACAAAGGTCCATATAGTCTTTCCAGGAGTCACATATGGTTGTGAGAGCTGAACCATAAAGAAGGCAGAGCACCAAAGAATTGATGCTCTCGAACTGTGGTGCTGGAAAAGACTCAAGAGTTCCTTGGATAGCAACATCAAACTAGTTAATCTTAAAGGAAATCAACCCTGAATACTCACTCACTGCAAGTACTGATGCTGAAGCTGAAGCTCCAATACTTTGGCCACCTGATGCGAACAGCCAACTCACTGGAAAAGACTCTGATGCTGGGAAAGATTGAAGGCAGGAGAAGAGGGTACCAGAGGATGAGCTGGCTGGATGGCATCACCAATGCAATCGACATGAACTTGGGCAAAGCTGGCCATGAACTCGGGAGATGGTGAGGGAGAGGGAAGCCTGGCATGCTGTAGTCCACAGGGATGGAGTTGGACATGACTTGGCAACTGAACAACAATATGCAGTGGAAAGGGAGCCCTTGAGTGAATCAGGAAACATGGAATGAATAAATCAGGTTTCAGCTTGCTTCCTTAAACTACGCTCTGATGCTTTACTTTTGCTGGGTAAGACTGATGGTAGGGGCGGGAGGCAGGTAGTTAAGATCAGATTCTTCACGGTCAACTTGGTTTAGGGAGGGGATGACTAAGCCAGTGATTCTAAGTCCCTTACTCCAACTACAACCACAGCTAGAGACAGGAGATTTCCGCCCCCCCCGAATTTGTTTTAGATACTGAAATTCTGCATTATGTTCAAAACACAAATAAAGGTGGTTTCCTCTCTAAATAAAAAAATATGAAAGCCCCTGAGCTAGATAATCCGACATTACTTCTAGCTGTAACAATCTGTGATTACAACACCAAAGTTAGGTACAGATCGTTTGTTACAGTACTAGAAACAACCGCAAACATGGGTATTTTATCTTTATGACCTCATTTTTCTAGTCAAAGACTCTAATAATAAAGTTATTTTGTCTTTTGTATTTCCAGATTCTTCAGCTAATCTCAGATATTCAAAATTTATTAGGAAAACATTCAAATCTGAGACCTTTTAGAAAAACGTCTTAAGATACAGTAAACACATAAAGTCCTATTCTTAAATGTAAGGTATACTTACCAATGGTCAGAAAATCTGATTGGTACTGACAAGTCATTCCAAATCCAAAATCTCGCCAAAAGCCAGAATCCTTTTTGTGAACCTTAAGTTTAAAAAACAAAACTCAATTTAATCCCTCAAAAACAAGAAGTAGTTTCAATCAACAATGAAACAAATTAACATATTTTCCAAATAATTTTTTCTGTAAAAAGGAATCATTTATGTAATTGATAATGGGATCACATGGCTTTATATTATTAAATCCTTATAAAAACCAACAAAAATATAGTAATCCCCATGAGCACAGGATTCTTAACCGCCTTCAACTTAATCTGATTCAAGTCTTGTACGAGGTTTGAGCTGAGGTTACTTATAATCAAAGAGTGTGATGCTTGATCTCAGGGGGCTTACATTCTATTTTAGGAGGACACCAGTGGCGTAAGCAGATACTGTAATACACCAATCTCTTCTACACAGCAGACCTTATTTGATGCATGGCCAGCATCCATTCCCCTACCGCATTCCTAACTGTGTAAAGTTTTGCTCAGGCAATTACCTGGCCCCATGCAGCCCATGAGCTTCAGGGACGCTCCTTCCACTAGCAGCATCAGACTGGACTGCGAGCACTCTCCACCAATGAGGCAGTCTCATCCTACTCACTCACGAACTACTTCACTAACAGGCATTAGATAATCAACCCCACGCTGTCCATGGAATTCTCCAGGCAAGAATACTGGAGTGGATTGCCATTCCCTTCTCCAGAGGATCTTCCCAACCCAGGGATCGAACCCTGGTCTCTTGCATCACAGGCAGATTCTTTACCGTTTGAGCTACAGGGAATTCCGAGATAATGTTCAGGCCAACATGCTAAAACAGGACGCTTGTTAGGAACTTTGGAAAACAGAGAGCCCCCTCATTCTTCTGAGAGAGATACTAGAAAAGATGCTTGTTCCCCTTGGACAGTGCAGGGCAGGAGTAAGCAAACTACAGCTTCCAGGCTACATCTGGCCAGCTACTGGCTTTGTAGATCATTTTACTGTAACACAGGCACACTCATTTGTTTATGAATTGTCTGTGGGTGTTTTCATGGTACAATGACAGAGCTGAATAGTTGCAACAGGGATTTATGGCCTGCAAAACCTAAAATATTTCCTGTGTGGCTCTTTACAGAGTAAGTTTGTCAGCCTCTGGCATAGGGTGTAAATATGAAGTCTGGAACTGCTGCAGTTTTTTCCCACCATGAGGGAAACCAGCTTTAAAATGGAATAGTCACCACTGAAGTCCAAGCAGAGAGAGAAAAAAATCAGGGCTTTGATGATATTGGGCATGTAGAATCAAATAAAATTTGAAGCTTGATAGATTGCCTTTTAAAATTCACAATTCAGTGGGGACCCAGCCATGAACAGAGGTGACAGAGTCTCTGCTACCACAGAGCCTCCGTTTTGATGGGAAAATAGCAAATAAATAAATATAGGTCTCAGGTGGTGACACGTTAGGAAGAAAGATGCCGTACGCCAAAGAGAGAGCAAAACAGAAAGCCTATTTTAAATATAACAGCCACAAAAGGCCTGAGGAGGTAAGTTTGGGCAGAGACCCTAGTGAAATCAGGGAGTGAACTACGCAAATATCTGGAGATCATTCCAGGAGCACGTAACACGGCTCTGAGGTAGGAGCACATCTGGAGTGGTCAATAGTAAAGAAACGACTGTGGCAAGAGCTCAGAAAACAAGGGCAAGAAGAACGTGGCCCCAGGTCAAGAAAGAGCTATTACATTTTTCAGACCTAAGTGGTATTACAGTATTTTTGTAGGCAAATGGTGATGATCCAGAAGAGGCAAAATGTGAGGACATGAGAGAGTGAAGAAAGCTGGAGGGATATCCTTCTTTAGACATCACAAATGAGCTCTATCTAGTTCACTACAGAAGGATGAGCTGGCCTTAGGAAGGGATGTGGGTAGTTCCTCTACTGGGACTGGAGAGAGAGAGGCTAAGGATGTGACAGGGCCAGTGAGGCCCATGGGTCTCATGACAGGAAAATAAGGAAGTGAATGCTTGACTGCTTCTCCTTCGTAAGTGAAACAGGAAGCAGGATACGTGGAGTGAGAAGTGGTGAGGGTTGCTGGGAGGCGTAAGGACAGTGCGGCTGGAGTGGAAGACAAAGAGTACAGGACTACAGGCAGCCTGAGACCCAGAAGCCTGTGGTCAAATATTTAAAGTTGTGCTGTGCAGTAGGAGTGTGTTTCTCACTCTCTACCTTCTGCTGCTTGGTGGCCTGGTTGACAGCAGTGCCCTTAACTACTAGGCTGGGGTTCTAAGAGAAAACACTGGAAGGAGTGAGGGATGAAGGAGGTGAGTGTATAGCAGAGAAGAGGCTGTAGCTCATAACTGACCATGAAGTCTAGTCAGATATGGAGGGAAGTGAGGATATGGCTGTGAGGAGGGTGACAGAAAGCAGAGAGACTGATCCCTCACCCAAATTGCAGCATTCTGAGACAGTTTCCTCCAAGAAATGAAGGGAGAGCTAGGATCTGAGAGAGAAGCAAGAGTTAATCAAGTAAAAGAAGATATGCTGGGACAGAGTTTCAGGCAAGACAACAGTTTGTGCAAAGGCCTGAGTTGGGAGAGACCACTGTGGGTGAAAAATGATGTGTCTAAATACTGGAGTCAGATGTATCGGTGCCCACGAATGTAGAGCAGGTCTCAGGAAACTTTGATAAAAACTAGATAGTATATATTTTAGGCTCTGAAGAACAGAGAATCTGTCTCAACTTTGCCAGTATAGAGTGAAAGCAGTCATTAACAATAAAGAAACATGCTGTATTCCAAAACACTTTGTTTAAGGCCACTGAAATTTGAACTTCATGAAATTTTCATGTGTCACGAAATATTATCCTTTTGAAAATATTTTTCAACCATTCTTAACTCCTGGGCCCTACAAAACCAGGTAGGAGGTTGGACCACAGACTGCTGTGCTGACAAAGGGTACATGATGGTTATCTCCCCAAGAGTGGGAGCACCATTAAGGGTCAGCCCAGGAGGAATGATGTGGAGCAACATTCTGGACATAATGAATTTGAGTCATCTATAGGGCAACCACGTGGAAATCCTTACAGATAGCAGGAATATAAGAATATACAGGTCTGTAGAGGCAGTAACTTCTGAGAAGAGTTAGGGGAGTTGAGAGTTTCAGGGGACAGTCTGAAAAAGCTGCTGAGCAGAATGAGAGAACCAACTAGAAAACAGAATGACCCAGGCAGTACTGAGGATCTGGCTCAAGTAGAAGCTAACAAGTGAAACACAAACTTTCCTATTCCATTTGGGAGGTTTGGGGAGGGGAAGGCTTCTCTCCTGCTTCTGCTGCTAAGTTGCTTCAGTCGTGTCCAACTCTGTGTGACCCCATAGACAGCAGCCTACCAGGCTCCCCCATCCCTGGGATTCTCCAGGCAAGAACACCGGAGTGGGTTGCCATTTCCTTCTCCAATACATGAAAGTGAAGTTGCTCAGTCGTGTCCGACTCTTAGCGACCCCATGGACTGCAGCCTACCAGGCTCCTCCGCCTATGGGATTTTCCAGGCAAGAGTACTGGAGTGGGTTGCCATTGCTTTCTCCGCTCCTGCTTCTAGTAGAATGTAAAACTTTCTTGAGGGCAGGACCTTTTGCTAATGTTAATCACTTCTATATCTCTAGCACCTGGAACAATGCAAGGCACAGCACAGGCTTTCAATAAATATTTAAACAAATAAACAAACTTATAGAGGTATAACTTCTGTGGCAAAACCAAGATTAGGCTCTAATATACTTATCTCTTCAGTCAAAAAATATACATGTAATCCTGGTGCAAAGTATTAAGACATCTACTCTGACATTTATACCCTATGCCAATTCTGATTTAATAAATATTATGAAAATTCTTCAAATATCAGACTTGGGGGAAAGAGTCATTGGCTTTGATTTTTAAATCAGCACATTTTCATGGAGGAAAGTAGAAGGAAACTCATATTATCCATAATCCCTGATTGTTTGTTTTTACTCTTATTTTTCTCCTAAGCAAGTGGGGGATGCAGCTATCCACACATAAGCTACATCTCCAGCTCTCAGCCCCTCACAAACAACAGGTTCATGAATCCCTGACACATCCCCTCAGGCCACTAATAAGCAACACGCACCTACCAAGCTCAAACCAAAGTCCTGTTCTCTCCTCTTTCCACTCCTGTCTCTCCCTCACTCCCCACATTCTAATCCAACAGCAAGTGCTGTTTCTAAATCATACCTAAACCTCTCTACACAATTACCACCCTTGCCCAAGCCACAGCACCTCCTTGATCTACTGCAAAAGCCTAACTGGCTACTTGCAGCTGGAGCCAAGCACAATTCATTCTCCACAGAATCAAAGCTCCCAAGGCTGTCTATCACCCTTAGCATAAATTCAAACCTCTCACGGGGTATAAACAGGCTCTCCATGACCTGGCCTTTGTGCTCCCTCACCCACTGTGCTCCAGTCACCTTAGGAAATCTACTAGCTATCTTTCTGTCTGGAACTGCCTTCCCCAGTCACTGTGGGGCAGGTTCCTTCCTGTCATTCAGATGGCCCTCCAACAGCCTCATCTCGGAGAGACCTTTCTGACCAAACAGCACAGAAATGACCTCATCATTCTTCACAACTCAGCCTCTTTTAATTATCTGCTGGTTATTTGCTAACTGATTTTATTTTCTGTCTCTTCCTGTAAGACTAAAGAGTCTTATGAATAATAACCACATTTGTATGGCTCTCGGGGTTCCAGTGGTGAATAATGGCTGGCACAGAATGGACACTCACTATTTAATGAATTAATATAACAGAGTGGAGACTATGGAGCCCACACTGCCTGGGCTCATGGCTCCACCTTGGTGAGCTGTGCACTGGGGGAGGGGCACCCATTCATGCCTAGTTCTCTCTTCATTTATAAAATACAGGAAATAATAGTGCCTACCTGAGAGGTTGTTACAGGATTAAATGAATTAACATGTATAAAAAACAGAACAGTACCTTGCATGAAGAAAAATGTACATAAAAATACTAGATATCATAGTATTAAAATATCTAACATATATATATATATATATACACCATCCTCCATTTTTAACCTTACATTTACTTCTACATTCATGCAGTTGTATTTATTTCCATTTCATGAACAATCTCCTCTTAACACATGACATTCACCACAGTATATTCTATAATTCAACTTATCATTTTATTATTAGAGTTCTACTTGGTTTGAATGTTGTCAATGTTCTGCATACTGCTGCTTTACACACCTCTGATTATTTCCTCAGGAGAGACTCCTGTCATGGAAATTACTGGATCAGAGGGATGAACTTACCTGACAACTCTCAAACCAGAAAGTGTACCTGCATTCCCACACCACTGCAGGGATGGAAGAGACTCTACCCTGCCAGCCTCACTCATATGACTGTTTTTTAAAAAAGCGCTTTAACAGCAGAAAAAATTATCACCTGTTGTTTTAACTTATTCTTGTGAAGAATGACTATTTCAAACTGTTTACTATGAATTATTGTCAGATGTCTTTCACCTATTTTTTTCTGTTTGGTGTATTTCCTTTTTACTTTCTAATGTATCTTTAAACATTATAGAGAGCAAACTTTTGTCTTATGCTTTTTTAAGGAGAATGAAGCTTAAATAGGTTAAATAACTTGCAATGGTTATGAAGTGGTGAAACTAGAATTTGAAGTGGAAGCACTTAAACTTATTTTTCTATATAACATCTAGAATGAATCTACTTCAAAACATTCTTTGTCCACACTCTCTCAAACCAGACAAGAATATTCGCTCTTCATTCTTATAGGTTGAGTCATTTTGCATTTCTTTTGGTTTTTCAAGTAAAATTTTTAGACTTTTAAATTTTGAAACAATTTCAGGTTTACAGAAAAGTTACAACATAATAAAGAGTTCCCATATATTTCTCATGTAGCTTTAGCTTCCTTTAAATGTTATGATCTCACACGGTTGCGGTACATTTGTCAAAACTAAGAAACCAACATTGATACATTACTACTCACTCACTCCAGACTTTATTTGGATGCCATCAGTTTTTTCCTTTATTTGAATTCTACCATTTTTTTCCTCTAATGTTCTTTTTTCTGTTCTAGGATCTGTCCAGGGCACTACAGTACATTTGATGTTGTCTCCTTAGTCTCCTGAGAAACTGTGAGTGCCTCTCAGTCTTCTTTTTGATGATCTTGGCAGTTTTGAGGAGTAATGGTCAGGTATTTAATAGGATGTCCCTCCATTTGGGTTTATCTGAAGTTTTTCTCATGATTAGGCTGGGGTTATAGGTTTTTGGAAGAAGGACCACAGGGGTGACATGCCCTTCTTGGTACATCTTATGTGGGGGGTACAACACTAGTGATGTTAACCTTCATTACTTAGTTTAAGGTGGTGCCTGCCAGGTTTCTCTGTTGAAAAGTTAAGAAAAAGTTTTCTTTTTTCTTACTTGTTTCTTTGGAAGTGAGTCACCTAGCTCCACCTTGTGGAAAAGGGAGTACCTACAGTAGTTCTTTAAAATTCTGTGGGAAGATCTGTCCCTTCCCCCCCAACTAATCTAATCAACCTATCAATCTGTCATTTATTATTATTATTTATCTCCTTATTCACTCACAAAGTTATTCATATCAGTATGGACTCATGATATTTATTTTATGTTGGTGTTATAATCCAGTACTAGTTTGTTGCTCAAATTGTTCCAGCTTTGCCACTGGGAGCTCTTTCAGGGTCTTACATCCCTCTGACATATACCATCATCTTTTTTTTCTAGAGTTACAAGATGTTCTGGGCTCCTCTACTACCCATCTCAGCACTAACATCTGGGAGCTGGGCATGCTTATTACTCTAAGGATGTCACTGCTTCTGGTATCTTGGGACAGTTAGGTAATACACATATTATACCATGTATATACCTTTTGACTTTTTAATCCTAAATTGCTATTTAACTTTATTATATGTTTCATCAACTATTTAAAGAAACTAATTAAAAAAGTTTTACTGAGTTCTTATTGTTGTTGACCACCCTTATTCTTAGGTCTTCCTCTTTCAATATGCTCACTTTTCATTCTGCTGAATTAGAAAAGGCCTCTGAAAAATAGTTAAACTGAGTTCTTCAGTGTTCAAAAATGTCTATTTTGCTTTCAAATAGGTCAAATATGGATTCTGTAATTGAAGTTATTTTTCTTTAGAATGTTCAAGGGACTGATTTAGTATTTTCTAGTATCAATATTATCACAAAGGCTGCAAGTGCCAACCTGATTATTATTCCTTTGTAGATAAGCTAGATTCTGCTCCTTTGAGCATCTCTGGAAACAATTAGGATTGTCTCTTTTGTTCTCAAATGCCAGAAGACTTCTCTTTCCCTGATTCTTTGATGTTTTCTTCTACTTCCTCCTCACTCTGTTCTCTCTTTTCTCTCCCTTTTGGAACTCCAATTATTTAACAGTCTTAGAGCTTCTGAACTGATTTCCCATATCTTGATTTTTCTCTAACATTGCCTCTTGGTCTTTACATGTTCATTTGGCCTGTCTGCTAGTTTACAAATCTACTTCAACTGTGATCATCCTGCTATTCATATTCAGCCCATTTATTGAGTTCTATAGTTTTGCAATTTCCAAGTCTATTTTTAGTAACGAATGCTAATAATTTTATGAAATTAACATTTTCTTTAATTTCCTTAAAGATATATTTAAGTTAAAGTTGTTTTCTGTTTCTATTCATATTCTCATGTGTCAATTTTTCTATTTATTCAAATTTGGTCTTCTTTCACAGTGTTAGTTTCCCTCAACTGTTTGGCTAGTTGTAGTTAGCTGCTTCTCATTTTTGTTTCAAAAATCACTGTTCAAAAACCATGGCTGTTAGCTATGATTACAAAGGTCTATCTCCAATAACAGTGAAGAAGGGGTTAAACATGGTCTTGGACAGAATGTGCCAGTAGCAGTTCACCTTTGGAGTCTGCGGCTCCCCATCCATCCTATAATCAGTAATCCTAGGGCTCTATCCTGCCTCTCTAGCTCCAGGGACCAAACATATTGCCTCAGCCTGTGAGATGCCTGTGATGCCTGCTGCTCAGCACACCTCCCAGAGAAGCACACAGACTCCACCACTGCTCTCTTCTATGAGCTCAGAGGATGCAAGGCAGCCTCATTGTCATTGTTCTAAATACGTTCCAGACTGCTCTCTCCTCCAGTAACCAATCCTATGACAATTACTGTCATCTTATACAAAGTTCTCAAAGTTTAGATCTCCCAATGGCACTTCTCTCATTCTCCAATACTAATATGGCTTTTCATTTCTGATAATTTACTTCTACAAAGGATTTAGAGTGTCAGAGAAGGCAGATGTGGTGCCCAGTTGGTCATTTTGACCCCATTTGTATCTATATTCCTAATACTGGCCTACAGATAAAGTAGACATCTGTATACATGTATGCTATGTATCCATGTTTTACCAGGGACTGGTATGAAGATGGGCTTCCCTGGTGGCTCAGACAGTAAAGAATCTGCCTGCAATGCAGGAGACCTGGGTTTGATCCCCGGGTTAGGAATATCCCCTGGAGGAAGAAATGGCAACCTGCTCCAGTAATTTTGCCTGGAGAATCCCCATGGACAGAGGAGATGGCAGGCAGATGATATGGTACTAATATTATCTGTTCTTTGAAAGTTTGGAAAAACTCAACAGTGAAACATATATATATATATATATATATATATATGGAGGTTAACTATTTGATAACTGTTCTTATATTTTTAGTTGCTCTTAATCTCTTAAGAGCTTCCACCTCTTTTATTTATAAAATACTAAGATGAGCTTTTATAAAATACTAACATGAATTAACTCATGTTAATATTTTATAAACTTTCAAATTTTTCCTTTCAGTTAGTCTTTTCTTTGGTTGTGCTGCCTCTTCATTGCTGTGTGTGGCCTTTCTCTATTCGGCCAGTGAGGGCTACTGCTCGTTGCAGTGCGCTGGCTTCTCTTGTTGAGGAGCACAGATTCCAGCAGCTGCAGTACATAGGCTCAGTAGCTGTGGTGTGTGCCTTAGCTGCTCTGAGGCATGAAGAATCTTCCCAGACCAGGGATCGAACCGTGTTCTCTGAATCTGCTGGCAGATTCTTATCCACCGTACCACCAGGGAATTCCTATTTAGAATTTTTAAAAACTTACTATATGAGGTTGATTTCTTGTAATGTCTTCTTATTCTAATTTCCTATGTTGTGTTTTCTTTTATACCTTGAGTTCACCTAACTTTATGATTATTTTTTTCCTGCACATAAAGAATAAGCTCCTATGTGTGACAACCTATTATTTTTGATTCATTAATTTCTGCTTTTATCTTTACTTCTTTTCTGGAGTTATTCTTCATTTTTTAAACATGTTAAATTATCTTCTTAGTTTATTTCCTTTTTGTTCTTAATGTTATTAATAATAATAAAAGATAAGGCTAAATGCAAAGTACTATGGACCGGATCCTGGAACAGAAAGAGGACTATAGTAGAAAAACTGGTGAAATCCTAATAAACTCTACAGTGGAGTTAGAAGTAACTTACCAATGTTAATTTCTTAATTTTGACAAATGAACCTTGGTTATGTTAAATGCTAACATTAGGGGAAACTGGGTGAAGTACAGGAACTCTCTATACTATTTTTCCAACTTTTTTGTAAATCTGAATTATTCCATAGAAGTTTAACTTTTTTTTTCAAAATTTGTGTAACTTTGTCAATAACTATTAAGTTCTGATACATGGCATTCCCATTCTAAAACTTTCTAAGTAATTTCCCATAGTATAATATTCCTTCTTATTTAGTAGTTTTAATTTCCAGTAAGGTTTTAAAATTAGATTTTTAGTATCACTAAAAGTAATTTGGTAGAAATGACCAGAAATTTTTCACAATCTAGAACATGCATTTTTCTCTGTAGCCTAAAATTTTCTCTCCCATCCCCAACATCCCTGCCAGAATGACACAATTCTGAAATAATAAATATGAAAGCATGTTATGGAGGAGGGTACACTATGAAAAGTGTTTATAGTAACTATAGTTTTTAATTGAAACTTTTTCTACTAGTGAAACAAACATTAAGGAACCTAGCAAAGATCTTTGAGGCTTTTCATAATTGACAGTAGGAGTCTTACCAGCTGCTGTTCCACAGGTGGGGGCACATCCAGGTTGGCATAAACGATAGCAGGGTTGTAAAGACTGAACACCACAGGGTAAAACACCTTCTTACCTATAAATGAAAATATACATTTACACCACGAAAAGAATAAAATAAAGCACTGATCTTTACTGCAGTATCTACTAAAATTTCATTAAAGTTTTTATTACATATGATGATTTTATTTTATTAATATTGCATTCTATCAATGTTCAGGTTACTAAAACCTTGTGTTGATGATCATGATAATGATTTTACAATGTATCAGTAGTTCAGGCTATAAAACTATAACCCTGCAAAAGAACAGAGAAAAAAAGACAAAAAGATGCTTTATTCCCTTTTGACATGTTTATTCCCTTTAACTCTGAGGAGATGCTCAAAAGTATTCTCTTAGCTGTTCATGAGGTGAGCCATTTATTAATCATTATTTCACTGAATTAGCAGTAACAGATGTAGGTTAACCAATCACCAAGAAACTCCAAAACGTCTATTAAATCTATCCTTCAAAATGAATTGTGAAACAGTGAATCCAAAGGATATTATACAATGGATATACAGAGAATAAGTAAAATACAGAACTGCAGACAGATCTGAACAAGATTTGGAAAACCTGGGAAGACCGAGTTTTAAGTACCCAATGGCCCCTCAAAAGGCCTTGTTATTAGCTTTCAAATAGTTAGCACTGAAGAGACCATTAAGGCTAACTAGCTAGCCCATCTCCCCTCAACAGAGAACACCTGCTGAGATTGGCTTCAATCAGACATGGTAATATACAGTGCTCAGAAACTGCAAAGGACTCTGTAAATAATGTGATAGTTTTTTTAATACAAGATCCCCAGCAGACTTCATTCATCTTCATTAAACCATGTAGGGAAGGGGAGCTCAATTTCCCCAAGGCAAATTGTTCTTTTACATTAAAGAAACAATTTAAAATGAATATAAAATACTTCAGATAAAATATTTCTTTTACATTAAGCAAATACATCTTCAACTGCCACATTCTGGCCTTCATGCTATCTGCTAGAAAAAAAGTAAATCTAACCCTCATTTATCCCCCTGAGTCTCAAAGAGCTCCTGACAACCATCCCTAACCAAAATGATTCGCAAGAAGATAACCTGCATGATCTGAGTAGTTCTATATAAAAAACATACATTATGAGAATTTTTAATATAGAAAAACCTCCTTATCACATTACAATAATATCTGATATATAAAAGTCATTTGCTCTTAACATTTTTGAAACATGTAAAAATAAAACCAAGTATAGTAGTCATCCCCAAATGCACAGTAGTTGCCCAAGCACCATCTGTCTGTACCTAGACTTCTTCGTGAGTGCCCGCCTACATGCATGTTGGCACCACCTGCCTGAGAAAGAGTGCTTCTGACTCACACACATCACAATGCTTGGCTTTTTCTGATGAGTTCTACTTCCTCCTTAATCAATTTCAAGACTTTTTATTTCTTTGCATTTGTTTATTTGGATTCAAATGTATACACTGGAATCTGGCCATAAAATAGTAAGGGGTATGAACTTCAGAGGGGCAAATTTTTACTTTCCTACTTAATATTCCAATTAAATCATGCCAAATATAACTTTAAAAAACTTAACTTGATTCAAAATATGGAATGCACTGACACTTGAATGTTCTTAAATTTTACACTCAATTCACCTGCCAACGTTTTACGCACCTGGCTCAGCATTTAATCTGCAGCTGTTAAGGAATTCGGCTGAGAAATATATATCGACATCACAGAAAAACATCAAGACTTCTCCCTTGTCCCAGGCTCGGGCACCCACGTTTAGTCCTCGTCCACGATTAAATTCTTCATTCAATGAGACCAAGGTGTAATTGTGAAAATTAGACTCACTATGAGGAAAACACATACAACAAATGGTAAGTCCCACTTGAAGCTGACTCTGTTAACACAAGTAACAAAAAATACTTTATACTTCAGGTATTTACTATGTTGGGTCTATACTGATATAGGGAAATCATCAGCTTTAAATGTCTGTATCATCAGGGACAGATATTCAACTAAATGTCCACATCTGAGGCAACATGCTAGTGATGTGAAGTTAGTATGTGTTGAGAGGCCACTACCTTTCAGGATCTTAAAAACCTACTGGGGATGTTAAGAAATATGCACATGGGAAAACAATCATAGTGTCTCGTAGTAACGCAATCCATGTGAATGATACATACAAAGAATATCCTTTTCTCGAGTTTCTTAGACCTTTGCTCTAATGGGCCCTCATCAGGGGGATCCCCTTCACACCACATGTGAAGTAGCCCTGACCTCCCTTTGCTTCAATCTTCATCCCTCTGCCCAGCGTTGTTTCCCGCAGTATCACCGGACATGTCTGTTCGAGTGTCTCCCACTAGAATGTAAGCTCCATGAGAGAAGGGATTTTGTTTTGTTCATTACTATAGACAGTGCTCCTCACAGGGTATGAGTTCAATAAGTATTTTCTGATTGAATGAATGAAGTGCAGTTCGAGAAAAAAAGACTGCTTGTGTCTGTAGTAGTTAGAAAAGATGTTAGAAGCAGAATTTAAGTTATGTCTTGGTTAAAATATTGAATTCAGTGGGGAATGTAAAGGTCATTCCAATGAATTATTTTCAAAGGCAAGGAGGTAAGAAAGTAGAAAGCTTTTTAAAGACCAGTAATCAGACAAATCAGACTGGAACACAGGGATAAAAATGGCAACAATGAGAGAAGACCAGAAAAGGGTCAGATTGAGGAGGAGAGGTTAAAGAACTTGGTTAGTGTTCTGAAGTCAAGGAGGAGTCAGGGTTTTTCCACAAGGGCAGTGGTTTCCACAGCCAAGGGACTGCACCCACTGCATCAGATCTGCCTGGGAGCGTGTTAGAAACACAGATTCTCAGGCCCCACCCCAGACCCCTGAATCAGATATTAGGAGAGGAGCCCAGCATCTGCGACTCTCTCACGACAAGTCACTCCAGGTGACTGATGTTGGAGAACGACTGCACTAGGGGATAGCTGGGTCAAAAAAGGAACATTTTTAAAAGATTACTCTTACAACAGGATAGAATGGGGACTGGAGAGATGGATGCCAAGGCTCAAACAAGGCATGGAGTGGACCCTGAGTGCCCCTGCCCCTCCACCTGACATGTTGCAAATCTCTCTCTTCTTTTGAGGAAACTGTCAATCGCCACCTCTCACTCCCAGGATGAAGTGGAGGAACTAATCACAGAATATACCAGCCACAGTAACTTCCTAGGGGCAGGGAGCCAGACTCAAGCTGGGTTAATCAAAATATCCCCACCCCACCTGGCCATAGTAACTGGCTCAAGACTGGACAAAAGTCGTTCCCTGGGATTTTCTCAGCTGGACCTGGGAAAAAGCTCTTTCCTCTCTGACAGCAAAGCTGAGAAGATGTGAGCCCAGAGCCGCCAACAGCCATATACCTCACATGTGGAAGGAGCCAATCTGCAACAGGAGAATGAAGTCAACATGCAGAGAATAACAGACAAGAAGACAAGAGAATTCTGATGGTATTCAAGTCTCTGAGCCCAGTCACTGAGACACCAAAGCTGTTCTGGTATTCTTCATTAAATTTGGTTTTAATAATCCCTTTAATCTGGGGAGTTATCCAAAATTCTTCAGTAACACTCCCATTTTCCTCAAGTAAATTCAAAATAAGTTAATAAGCTTCCATCATTTGCCACAGAGGAGTCTTGATTAATGCAACTTCCATGATGCTAACATCAGTCACTGGCACTTAGTAGGTGATCTGAAAATGGTAAGGAGGGAAAGGAACCTGGGTTAAGGTAGTGGCAGCAGCAAGGAAAGGGCAGAGCAGAGGTCCTGGGCAGCGTGCAGAAACTGACTAATTACAGGGAAAGAATGAGTGAAAGATGCTGCTCTTAGACATCAAGCCCAGGGATTATGAGAATGAGCTTAGTGTGAACTGAAAGAGGGCCATCAGGAGGAGGAGCTGGCGAAGGGGAAGGAGAAGACGGTGTTTTTCATACCCCAATGCTGAGTCCCTTTGGGACTGGGAGCGCACTCCCTCCTCTGTGCCCAGTCCTATCCCAACCACCCCAGTCAGACTCCCAAGCAGTGTACCTGGAACATAGTCGGTGGGACTCAATGAATGTTAGTTGAACGACTCGAGAAGAAAGGCCGGCCAAAGCTGGACTCTTAGGGAGTGGCCACAACTAGCGGAAAGGTAAAGAAGCAAGTAAAGGATACAGAGTTGATGTGGTCAGAAAAGACAATCAACCTAGTATCTTATATTGTAACATATCTACATTTATAAAATATATACATTTTACAAACATCAGAGGAGAGTTTCAAGAAGGAAATACTGGTTAGGTATCAAGTGTAAGAAAGCAGTCAAAGAGGATGACAGAGAAAAGGCTGAAATTGGCAGTTAGGTCATAACTCTGGGCCCATAACTTAAGAGATGAAAAAGAAGAGAAGCTACGGAATTAATAATGGAGTATTAAGGAATGACTATTTCACTCGTTCAAACCTCTGAGCACCTACTATGTGCCAGGTACTACATGAGTTGCTTGGTTAGAGAACTACTGTTCTGTGAGGTTTAGCTGTGAAAGGACAGAAACCTAATGGTAGTTACTGGGTACTGCACAGTCAGGTGCGGGTCTCTGAAGGATAGGGGAGACCTAAGCATTATTTGCAGGGAGAGAAAGAACTCAGGAAAACGGAAGGAAAGAAAGGTGGCAAGTAAGAGACAAGCTTAGGGGATGATATCAAAGTGAAAGGATTAGATTTAGAAAACAGTAGAGTTCAAAAGAAGGAAATGAAGAGCGCATGGAGGCAAATACAAAGAAGGTGAGTGGGCCACAGAGTAAGAGCACCCTAATCATGCCACGCTGAGGTTAAGGAAGACGAGTCATTAGAGTGGCATGAATAAACTCAGGGGTGAAATGAGGAACTTACTACCACCACCACTCACATCTTAGCCAACTTTCAACAGCAACTATTCAAAATTATTAATTCATTAAGTATCTGAACTTCTCATTCTTCTGCTATTATACATACAAGACTTCAATGTGGACATGGCTCACCAACCTTGCGACAGATTCTAGGATAGACTTGACTTTAGAAAGTCCTTCTTTACCAAAATACACCACTGTGAGATGAATTCTCTTGTCCTGATGAATACATACATCCCTGACAGGGTTGAAAAATAAAGTTCATTCAGGAAAATATAGAAGGCACTACTCATTCAGAAGGCAATCATAAGAAGCTTTACAAGAAAACAAATAAAGCATAACTCATTTAGAATGAAATCACATGAAACTAAGGAAATATAAAACTGGCAATATTGCTGAATTATTAAAGGCATCACAGCAAATGTGTATCAGCATATATGTCAAAATGAACGTAACACTTGGAAAGCCAATATAAGCAGCCCAAGAAGCTACCATATTTTGAAACATTTTTGGAACTTTTGCTTTGGTATTGCCTTCAGAAGCAAACTATAAGCTACTCAAAGAATTAAGTTCAATCAGTTCAAAATCAAATAAATAACTCAAGTTTTAGTTCAAAACTTATTTTGTCCTCAGACTACCTAATTAGAGAAATTATACCTATCATCAAGGAATAAATATTTGTCATGATTATTAACTGTAGAGAAAAATGTAGCATCTGAAGGTAATTCCCAAAAGGCAATTAAAAATGCTTTAGGAAATCAGATCTCAAGCGAGCAATTTCAAAAAGGCAAAACTCAGTTGGAAGCATGATTTCTAGATGTTCTGTAACAGAATTGTGTTAACTGGTTTTTATATCCAACAACTCCAATGAGAACAAAAACTGGGATTACAAAGAATTAAGACTACCATATTAAAGTATTAAAAACATGACAATTATTAAATAAAAAAACTTTTCTCAAATCAAAAGTCTAATATGTAGATATTAATTTTTAACACTTTAGCATATAAAAATATCCAAATTTAATAATTTAAAAAAATGCTTTAAAAACTGTTACAATCTCTGCTTCCCAAGATAGAACATTCTCCCATTTTTACTTGAATATTTGTCTTTTCTTCCAATTTTGAAATTCAAATTGTTCTTGGGAGTTTTCTGAGGAGATAGTAATGTTCCGTATCTTAATTGGAAAGGCAGTTACAAGAATGTATAAATTTGTCAGAAGTCATGAAACCTGTATGCTTGGAATAGGTCAATTTTATTGTATATAAGTTATGCCTCAATAAAGTTATTTTTAAAAATTCAACTTGTCCTAAAATGAATTCAAACACAATTATAAAAATAATCAAATTTAGTTCCTAATAGTTGTCACCCTCAATTTACTTCACAGTTCAAATTGTCAATAACACAATATACTATACATGCCTTAAGAATAAAGGGAATATTAAAAACATAAAGTTCCCCAAAACCTATAAAATTATTCTGCAATTCTAAGTAACCCTACTCAGTGAAGGTAAACTAAATAAAATGGCATGAAATTTTTTTTTTTAGGAGCACTTAGCCAAATCACTAAGCTCTGGGAATTACCTGAAGTTCTGCATAAACTGTGCAAATGCCTCAGTTCTTTCAGCAAGTGGCACGATGATATTAATAATTGATCTAGTAATGTCAATCATCTCACTCTTCACTTTCATGAGAGGTCCAAAAGGGCGAAAGAGAGTCACGTGTCTATATTCCATAAGGTCTGCTTTCTTGAAGAAGAGTTCATACTGTGTGCCCTTATCTTTCTCAGTGCGATAATAACCTAAAGGAAAGAATTAGGAACAAAGATGTCTCCATATCAAAGCTCACAAATTCAGTATGACTACTGACTACTCAACGATCAAAAGTGTAAAATCAGACTTGTACAGCTTTTATACATTGGTGAAAATTTTATCCCCATGATACAGTCAGTAAAAACTGCTACTTTAAAAGATTAAAAAAATATTCTGCTCTATTATTCAATCCATAAAATTTACTCCAAATGATGATGATTCCTTTTCACATGACTTTTTTTTAATAGCAGAATCTATCAACACATAAACCAAATGATGAAAATAAAGAAATTACTTCTAGCAATATTAAATTCTAGACCTGAAAGTCAAAACTTCTGTGTCAGGTACTAATGGTATAAAGATGGCTACATGGTCCCAGTTCCGTCTAGCAATGGAGACAGAAAAAGGAAATAATGATACAGTGATATACACATGCAAACACACAACAGAATGAGGTCAGACGAAGAAAAATTAGTATAAATTTAAACATGGTGATTTGAGATGCCTTTGGGAGAAAATCCTGGAAGTCTATTAGGCAATCTGATTTGTAAGTGTGACACTCAGGAGAGAGATTAGACCTACAGATGTGTCTGTCAGTCAGCCAATATCTGGAAATAAAATGGTGAACAAGAGATTGGTCCCACTCCTCCTGAGGCTTACAGTCTAACAGAACTACAAATCAGAAAATGGGCAATGCGGTATATTAGGACAGTGCTCTGAGAGGGGGCACAGGGTAGAGATTACAAGAACATATAGGAACACTGTTATCTTAAACTTGTAGGTTGGTGATGACCTCCCCAGAAGTGACATCTCAGCTGAAGTCTGGAAGAGGAACAGGAGCTACTAAATCATTGTCCATTAATTATTTTTCTGATGAGGGAAGTGGCACAATGGAGGAAAACCAAGGGACAAAATATGTTCCATAACGGAGAAAAATCCTGTAAGTGACAGAATCCCAGGAGAATTATATTTTTTTAAAAAAGCAGAAGCTACAGAATATAAAACTGGCATAGGTTCCTTTCTTTTTAAGAAGACACGAAGACATTTTACATATCTTAGTTACTTCCTCTGCAGCTTTCAATTCTGCCGTAAGCTATAAACATATTGAGTGA
Organism: Oryx dammah; assembly: GCF_014754425.2. NCBI lineage: Eukaryota > Metazoa > Chordata > Mammalia > Artiodactyla > Bovidae > Oryx > Oryx dammah. Next base: position 1,979,706 of record NW_024080471.1, read on the forward strand.
AAAGATAAAAAGCTGAGGCTGCAGAAAAACTACAGGAGTTTTGAAAGAAACAACCCATCAAAAACTGCAGGAAGTGATGGGGTAAAAAGAGATGGCTATACGGAGAAGACAGCTGAAATGCCACAGAAAAGTACAAGGCCCTTGGTGACGGCTGAAGGTATTATATTATAGCAAGTGATACCCATGAAGATTGGGGTAAAAAACAAAAACAAAAACAAAAAACTACATGTGGCATACAGAATCAAGCAAAGAGAACTTTCAAGAAATATTTGTATTCAAAACGGCTTTAAGCCTACAATTAAATATCTAGCATGGGGTATAAGATGGAGATGGGTTGGGGCCTATAATTATTCCTGATATAATCTATAATTACATCAATCAACAAATTTCTTAAATGTATACGAGTGCTCCTCAACTTTTGAGTCGTGTCCCATCTTGACATATAAAAATGTTATGCCCTTTCTGCAGTCTGTATTAAGAAAACAGGTTTCTTTACTTTTCCAAATGCCAAATATGCTTTTCAAAATTATGTATGCCTCCTTGATGTTCTGACATGTGTTTCTCCTCCACTCAAAATACAGAATTGCCACTAATCTTAATTAGGTTCTTTTTTCCTTTAGCAAATGGTTTTCAAATTTTGAGCCTTAGTTCATACATTTTAAAAAATATAAAAAAGGAAAAAAATATATATATATAAAAAAGGAACATCAAAACCAGTTCAGAGATGAATGCAAATACATATACATGCAAATACACACACAACCCTAAGAGCCGTTCAACTTGGGGAGTATTCTGCTATACAAGCTTAGACTTCTTCTATTTCCCTGGTTCTTATTTTCTATTTTATTTTGATCACATTATAACTTTTTCTGACACATTATCAGCATACAATAACAGAATTTTGTCATACTAATGTTAACGGATCAACACATTTTTCACATTACCTTCTATGAAGTCATTTTCATTAAATATCAGTTTCTCTCCAAGGGGACCATCCTCATCTTCCTGTTCATCATCTTCATCAGGATTATTAATGACCTCCAAGCCAGCTTCAATAACTTCTACCAATTCATCTCGCTTATCTTTTCTAACTGGCTTTTCCTCAGGGTGGCGAGTGAGACCCATTTCCAACTGGAATACTTTCATTAAGGTAAAACTTTCAAAGGGAATGACTCCATACTCACTCGGTAGTTTGGCTCCTATGCTAACTTCAGCTTTGTCAATCTGTGAATGAAGAAACTCTAAAAGATCACTAGGTGCTTGTTCTTTGTTGCCTTGATAGCTTATGCCATTAGCCCCTACATTCTTTCTCTCTTGCAAAGATCTCATCTTCTCACTCATTTCTTGTAGTTCTTGTTTCAGTTGGGCAATTTGGCGTTTCAGACTGGTTGCTCTGGTTTGATAATGTTCTTCTTGCTCCTGTAGGAGGGCTTGATAATACTCTTTACCATAATTTTCCCCAATGATACCAGGAAGAGATGCATTTCCATCAGTCTGGGGGGCACATTCCAGAAGGTATAAAAATAATATCAAACTGCAGAGTAAAGCAAGACCCAACAGTAGCCAGTGGGTCCGGGTGTGAAGAATCAACCCTCTTCTAGGCATTCTTATTAATGTGGACTTGCCTAATGAGATGAGCTCTTTGCTTGTTAATACCTTTTGCAAAAGGTTATAAAAAAGTAAAAACAAAATCAAGATTTCCATAAAAAGTACCAAAATGAATTTGGCTGTAGCTTAAAAAATTGCTTCCTTCAGCAGTGAGAACTACTTGCAGACATGAGAAATCATGCGTATTTCCTATACTGTTACCATGATATCCAGAATAAAAAACCTGATCTACACAGTCAGATAAAATCCATGGGTGTTGATTTTTCTGAAAGAAACACATCAGAATCAATCAGAATTTTGTTTCCTTAAGTATATCAAACTGTTGACAGCTTTAGTAAGCTTAGCTATGTGAAACAGGCAGAGCACCATGAGAGCCACTAATATACTATATAATATTCAGTTAATGCTGGGGAAAAGTATTAAGAAAAATACCTTCTGAAACACTAAAATATATGTAATACTTTCAACCAGCATATCTACATGTCCATAACTTGAATGAATCAAGGAAACATTAAAATTATGTTTAGCATAGTTTGTGTTACATAGATTATATCAGTCCCTAACTATTTGTAAATTACATCACGTATAACTCTATACTAACATAATATTTCAATTAACTCACTATTTCCCAACTATAATATATCACCATTTGGGAGCTGAGCTTCTATAAACTGTTTTTGTTATACTGATAATGGCTTTCTAGAGAGAGATATTTTCTTACTGTTTATTCAATTCAAGCATTCTACTTTTATTAATTTCTATAGCTCAACTTAGTGAATGTAAGAGACTTAAAATTAAGTGGGGGGGTGGGGAAGCAATTTCAGAAGGCCACAGACATCTGGAAAACACATTAAGAAACATTTTTATATCCAAAGCCTTTCTTCCAGTAGATTATTTGAGCATTAGATCACATAATTCTTTCCACTGTATTACACAGCAACAGATTTCCTACAAGTCTGGAAAGGTTTGGAGTCTATATAAAGAAAGACAGAAACATGTTTATCTGCAGGAAAAAAATTAAAGAATCCATTATGTGGGTGGGTGGGTTAGTCGCTCAGTTGTGTCTGACTCTGCGATCCCATGGACTGGAGCCCACCAGGTTCTTCTGTCTATGGAATTCTCCAGGCAAGAATACTGGAGTGGGCTGCCATTCCCTTCTCCAAAGAATCCATTATAAATTTACAGAATTACATGCTATCGTTCATACTACAACCAGTTATGTGAGCTCTTCGATGTTTCTTTCTAACCCTTAAGGATACTTAATTTTAGAAATAGAGAAGATTAAACCTAGGAGACAGGAAGCAGGGAAGGCCTCTAATGCAGAGAGAGCTACTCTACTAAAGAAGTGTCTGTCAAGAAGAATACGTGATACTACAGCTAGCTTTTAAAAGAATTGGTTTCGACCACTGCAGCAGAACCTATGGAAGAAAGTCACTGGGCAACGTTGATCCTCATCAGTTTCTTACTGATCTGGAAAGTCTGGATGCCTTCTGTGCAAAATGCTGTGATTTCCCCTTCCCCCCGCCATGGCACATCTCTGTACAAAATGTAGGATAGATTCAAACTTCTTTGGGCTAGTGGATCACAAACAATGGACTTTACAATCCTTAGCCATTTATTACTTTAGTTAACCAAAAGATAACCATGTATCCTTAAAAATTCAACTCACAAGTAAATTTTACTATGATGGCATCTTTTTTTTTACTATTTTAAATCTTATTTTAAGTGATACAGAAAAATAAGGGAAAAAATCAGTATTAAGAAAACTAAGTAAAAAATAAGGATGCAAAGCTAACAGTTCCAGGACTTTTAACATGTATCAAAACTAATTCTCTGAATAAGAAACCACTTAAATTTCATTGTCTAAAACTTAAAAGACATCACTCTAAATTATCTGTAAGTTATTACTAGCCTGTTTATCAGGGGAAAGAAAGACTAAAACTAAAAATGCGGAATATAATCTTGAATAAACTATTAATAAAGTTACATATATTTAACTGTACTATATTCAAACTCGATAATATTTTAATGAAATAATCTAAGGACTTCAACCTTTCATTAATATGATACCTCATAATTTCTTTCTTCATATAGACAGTGTATTTGAAACTGAGATATCATCCATTAATGGCAATGCAGGAGATGCCAAGAGACACAGGTTTGATCTCTGGGTTGGGAAGATCCCCTGGAGTAGGAAATGGCAACCCATTCCAATATTCTTGTCTGGAAAATTCGATGGACAGAGGAGCCTGGGCGAGGGACTACAATCCATGGGGTTACAAAGAGTTGAATCCAAGTGAATGCCCCCACATGCACCTAACGTTTACTTTTCAATGAAACAGAACAGGAAATACTGGCATACATTATGTACAGGAGCAAATTTTGTATTGTAAATCCATACACACATATGCATGAGCTAGCCACACAAAATGCTTATAAGTGAGTTGTGATCCAAAAATCTTGAAAAAATACTGATTTATAAAGTATTTTTATACATTTCTCATGCCATCCTTTCAGAACAGTGCTGTTTTAATCTCCATTTTGTCTAGGAAAAACAGGTCCAGAAATGAAAAGATTTAATTTAAATATGGTAACGTAACTATTAAGTGATCGCATTAAAGCCAAGGTCATCTTTCTCTTTCCTTTAAGCAAAATATAGGTCTGAGAGATCTTACATGCCTATCTTCAGTTAAATATCTCATGCTGAATATTACCCACTGAAATGAAAGAGAAGTTGTTGTAATTACTTTAGAATATAAATGTTAGTTGCAGAGCTCCGTAGTTGTTAACCATAAAAGAAGCATTCTACTTTAAGCATTCCAATTAAAGTCTTATTTACCTAGTTCCTAAAAGAAATTCTTTAACAACATTCTAAAAAACTGGATTATGACAGCTCTAAATATGTTAAGAATAGTATTAGAGAACACACCCATTTTCATGCTGTTACACCCTGACTGCCATCACTGTAGTAGTGTGTTTGTATGACAAACAAGATTCATTCATAACCCAAAGGTAATCCCAAGCAACGTTCCAAGCACCAACAGCAGACAGTTAAGTGTTCTGAAGGTGAGATATTGTGGAAATGGGAAATGGAACTGTCACAGATGTAAAACAAAATCAAAGAGCTCTGGAGCAGAAAGAAATCCTTTTTGTTGTTGTTTTCAGTCACTAAGCCTGCCAGACTCCCGTATCCATGGGGTTTTCCAGGCAGAATACTGGACTTGGTTGCCATTTCCTACTCCAGGGATCTTCCCCACCTAAGAATCGAAACCACATCTCCTGAGTCTTCTGTGTTGGCAGGTGCATTCTTTACCACTGAGCCACCAGGAAAGCCCCAGAAAGAAAGTTTAGGAGCCATCAATTCTTACTCCTTAAAACAGACTAAAGAGATTTCCTCTTATAGCCAAGATGAAGTAATATGTACCAGATTTACTCTCACACTTGAAACAACTAAACACAAACAAAATCAATTAAAAAATAAACCCAATATACAAAACAATGATTTTCAAAATACTGAACATTAGGTAATAAAGTACACGGATCTCTGGAAGAACAAGAAACAAGTGCCTGCACAGCTAACTGCCTTAGTTTCTACACCATAGCACAGGAAGTCCTCTCCTAAGCAGAGCCCAGCTAACTCCCTGAGTTGATGAGGGGAAGCTGACAGTCTGAGGAGACCAAGGCAACTAGGTTCAAAGGATACAGTACCAGAGGAGAGAGCTGCACAGGGAGGGAAGGCCAGGGATCTTCAGAGGACACCCTTTGGGCGTGCAGCAGAGCACTGAGGAGGGCAGGCATGCAAAGAAACTAACTGAAGCTAAGGAAAGAAGAACACAAAAAATGAGGAGACACAGAGCTCAGCACTCAAACAGGACCAGAACAGTAAACGTTCCCACCAGACAGGCTGGAAAACTTCAAATTCATGGGCACTGACTAGGTAGAGGACTCAAAACGGTCTTGCCTCAGTAGTGGGAAATAATTAGCTCCAGACTAAACATGGACCTGATCCTGCCAACAAATCTTAAAAGCAAGACCTGAAAGGATCAAATTGTTTCCATGTAATTGCACAAGCCTCACAAATATTTATAGAAATATAAAAATATCTAGCATTCAATAAAATAAAATTCAATATTTTGACATCCAAACAAAAATGATCAGACATAAAAAGAAAAATGCAATCCATAATTTTAGAAAATAATGATTGAAATTGACCTAGGACACAGATGCTGGAGTTCACAGAAATACATTAAAAAAGCTATTACAACTGTATTTGAAAGACACTCATGTTCAAAAAACATAGGGAGAGACAAATGACATTAAAAAAAATAAGACCCAAATTGAACTAAGGAGATGAAAACATCAATGTATGAGATTTAAAATACACTGAATGGGATTAACAGTAGGCTAAATATTTCACAACGAACTATTAATGAATTGAAGACATAACAAATTGTTCAAAATGTAGAAGGAAAAAAGAATGAAAAACATGAATAAAGCACTTGGCAAACATCTATTTCTGCTTTATTGACTACGCCAAAGCCTTTGACTGTGTGGATCACAATAGACTGTGGAAAATTCTGAAAGAGATGAGAATACCAGACCACCTGACCTGCCTCCTGAGAAACCTGTATGCAGGTCAGGAAGCAACTAGAACTGGACATGGAACAACAGACCGGTTCCAAATAGGAAAAGGAGTACGTCAAGGCTGTATATTGTCGCCCTGCTTATTTGACTTCTATTCAGAGTACATCATGAGAAATGCTGGGCTGGAGGAAGCACAAGCTGGAATCAAGATTGCCAGAGAAATATCAATAACCTCAGATATGCAGATGACACCACCCTTATGGCAGAAAGTGAAGAAGAACTAAAGAGCCTCTTGATGAAAGTGAAAGAGAAGAGTGAAAAAGCTGGCTTAAAGCTCAACATCCAGAAAACGAAGATCATGGCATCTGGTCTCATCACTTCATGGCAAATAGATGGGAAAACAGTGGAAACAGTGACAGACTTTATTTTGGGGGGCTCCAAAATCACTGCAGCCATGAAATTAAAAGACACTTACTCCTTGGAAGGAAAGTTATGACCAACCTAGACAGCATATTAAGAAGCAGAGACATTACTTTGCCAACAAAGGTCCGTCTAGTCAAGGCTATGGTTTTTCCAGTAGTCATGTATGGATGTGAGAGTTGGACTATAAAGAAAGCTGAGTGCCGAAGAATTGATGCTTCTGAACTGTGGTGTTGGAGAAGACTCTTGAGAGTCCCTTGGACTGCAAGGAGATCCAACCAGTCCATCCTAAAGGAAATCAGTCCTGAATATTCATTGGAAAGACTGATGCTGAAGTTGAAACTCCAATACGTTGGCCACCTGTTGTGAAAAGCTGACTTATTTGAAAAGACCCTGATACTGGGAAAGATTGAGGGCAGGAGGAGAAGGGGACGACAGAGGATGAGATGGTTGGATGGCATCACCAACTTGATAGACATGGGTTTGGGTAGACTCCAGGAGTTGGTGATGGACAGGGTGGCCTGGTGTGCTGCGGTTCACAGGGTCACACAGAGTCGGACACGACTGAGGGACTGAACTAAACTGAACTGAAGCTTCACAGAGCCGGTGTGACCACTTCAAGCAGCCTAATATATATATAATTAGAGAGCTGAATAGTAAAGAAGGCTGAGTGTTGAAGAATTGATGCTTTTAACTACGGTGCTGGAGAAGACTCTTTAGAGTCCCTTGGACAGCAAAAAGATCAAACCAGTCAATCCTAAAGGAAATCAACCCCGAATATTCACTGGAAGGACTGATGCTGAAGCTGAAGCTCCAACAATCTGGCCACCTGATGTGAAGAGCAAAAGACCCTGGTCCTGGGAAAGACTGAGGGCAAGAGGAGAAGGGGGCAACAGAGAGTGAGATGGTTGGATGGCATCACTGACTCAATGGGCATGAGTCTGAGAAAACTCTAGGAGATAGTGAAAGAGGGAAGCCTAGTGTGTTCACGGGGTCGCAAAGAGTCGGACACGACTTAGTGACTCAACAACAGAGTCTCCAAAGAAGGGGGAGGGGGCTAGGGGAAATATTTAAAGCAATAAGGCTGAAAATTTTCCAAATTTGATGAAAACTATCAACATATAGATGCAAGAAGCTCAATGAATACCAAATACAAAAGCCATAAAGAAAACTAAAGTAAGGCTCATGATAATTAAACTGCTTAAATCCTACTGATAAACAGAAAACCCTAAAATGAACCCTAGGAGAAAGACACATCATACACATACAAGAAACAAAGACAATGGAGCAATGTCTTTATGAAACTGAAAGGAAAAATAAAAAAGTGTCTTTCAAGAATAAAGGCAAAAAACTTTATTTTAGACATTAGAAAGTTAAAAATAATTCATCAGACCTGCTCTAAAGTCCTTTAAGCAGAAAGAAAATGTTAGCAGTTGAATATATGGATCAACACAAAGCAATGAAGAAACAAGAAGTGTTAACTTCATGGATAATTACAAAATTTCTTCCTTTCTTCCTTTTTTTTTTCTTTTGGTTGCATCACACACCTTGTGGGATTATTAGTTCCATGACCAGGACTGAACCTGGGCCACAGCAGTGAAAGCACAGCATCCTAACCACTGAACTGCCAGGGAATGCCTCAAGATTTCTTTTATTATTTAATTTGCTTTAAAATATAACTGAATGAAATGGGTAAATTCCTAGGCAAACTACTGTAACTGACTCAGGAGAAACAGCAAATATAAATAGATCTATAATAACACTGAATTAGCAATGAAAAAAACCACCCACCAAAAAAAATTCAGAACCAGATAGTTTCACCAGTGAATTCAAGCATTAATAAGAATTAATATCAATTCTTCACAAAATCCTTCAAAAAACAGAATACTTCTTAACTCACTCCATAAGGCCAGTATTACTCTTGATATCAAAACCAGACAAAGATATCAATGGAAAATAACATTCCTTATAAATACAGACACAAAAATCCTCAACAAAAATAAGCACACTAAATCTGTCAACACACGCCATGACCAATTGAAATTTATCCCAAAAATGCAAGCTGGATTTACCATCGGAAACTCAATTAATGCAATACACCACATCAATAGAATAAAGGACAAACCCCATAAGATTGTATCAATAGATAGAAAAACATTTCACAAAATCCAGCACCATTTCCTGATAAAATCACTCGACAAACTAGGAAAGTTATTGTATTTCTTCTAAACATATTTTTTACCCCGGTGTTCAGGATGGAAAGAAAATTATCTAGTGAAGTTTTTACAGAGTATAACTACTCATAACATATATCACTGCTTACTTTTAAGTCTACTGCTAAAAGCACATGTACAATATTTGTGTTACAATTTGGTATAACACGTAGGCTATAGAATGTTTTCCTATTAGCATGCCAAACAAACAAACCAGCACACCAAACATATATTAAACCCACACAGGCCACACAGGGATGCTCCTGACTATAAACAGCTCTCCAAGATTATAGTAGATAATTGTTTCTCCTAAACTCATAGAGTAACAGAAATATAAGCAAAATGAAGAAGCAGAGAAACCAATAGTCCAAGAGAATTCCCCTGATGGAACAAGTAATAAGACAGATCTCAATGGTCTGACACCAAGTTCAAAAGGAGGTAATGAAGATACTGAAGTAAAGAATTAAGAAAGCGTAGCAATAGAAATGCAGATTACTGTAAAAAGGAACTAGAAACTATATGGAGGAGTCAAGAAAAATTAGAAAATTGATTTGCCAAGATAAAACCTGAGCTAAAGGCAATGAATAGCAGAATGAATAATGCAGAAAAAAGAATAAGTGATTTGGAAGATAGAATAATGGAAATTAATCAAAACAGCAGGCAGAAAGTAAAAAAAAAAAAATGAAAGCAATATAAGATATCTATGGAATAATACAGGCTTCCCTGATAGCTCAGTTGGTAAAGAATCCACCTGAGATGCAGGAGGCCCTGGTTCAATTCCTGGGTCATGAAGATCCGCTGGAGAAGGGATAGGATACCCACTCCAGTATTCTTGGGCTTCCCTTGTGGCTCAGCTGGTAAAGAATCAGCCTGGAATGTGGGAGACCTGGGTTTGATCCCTGGGTTGGGAAGATTCCCTGGAGAAGGGAAAGACTACTCATGCCAGTATTCTGGCCTGGCGATAGTCCATGGGGTCGCAGAGTCGGATATGACTGAGCAACTTTCACTTTCATGGAATAATATAAAGCATGGGATGCAGGAAAAGCAGTTCTCAGAGAGAAGTTCATAGTGATACAGACCTTCCTCAAAAAAAAAAAGGCAAGAAAAATCTCAAGTAAAATTAAACAACCTAACTTACCACCGCATGAGTCCTGAATATTCTTTGGAAGGACTGAAGCTGAAACTCCAATACTTTGGCCACCCAATGTGAATGTCATTAGAAAAGACCCTGATGCTGGGAAAGATTGAAGGCAGGAGGAAAAGGGGACGACAGAGGATGAGATGGCTGGATGGCATCACCGACTCAATGGACATGAGTTTGAGTAAACTCTGGGAGTTGGTGATGGACAGGAAGGCCTGGCGTGCTGCAGTCCATGGGGTCGCAAAGAGTTGGACACGACTGAGCGACTGGACTGACTGAAAAGATTTAGAAAAAGAAGGACAAACAAAAACTAAAGTCAGCAGAAGGAAGGAAATAATAACCATCAGGCAGGAAACAAACAGAGATTTTTAAAAAATAGGAAAAAAATCACTAAAACCAAGAGTTGGTTTGAAACAAAACTGACAAACCTCTGGCCGGGCTTACCAAGAAGAAGAGAGAGAGAATCCAAATAAAAATGAAAAAGGAGAAACCTCAGCCAATACCACAGAAATACATGAAAAAAAAATATATAAGACAATACTTTGAAATATTATATGTCAATAATGACAGCCTACAAGAAATGGACAACTTTCTAGAAGCAACCCATCAAAACTGAGACAGAGGAGCTAATTTGAACAAACCAATTACTAAAAGTGAAATACAATCTTTAAAAATCAAAACAAACAAAAAACTGCCTACAAACAAAAGCCCAGGACCAGATGGCATCACAGGCAAGAAGAAAGAGCTAATTTGAACAGAACAATCACTAAAAGTGAAATATAATCTTTAAAAATCAAAAATCAAAACAAACAAAAAACTCCCTACAAACAAAAGTCCAGGACCAGATGGCATCACAGCCAAATTCTACCAAATATACAAAGAATTTATACCAATCCTTCTCAAAATCTTCCAAAAGACTGAAGAGGAGGGAATATCCTGAAGACATTTTATGAAGCCACCATCAACCTTGATACCAAACCAAACAAAGATAACCACCAAAAAAGAAAATCACAGGTCAATATCTTTGATGACTATAGATGCAAAAATTCTCAACAAAATATTAGCAAACCAATCCAACAACATGTAAAATGATCATACACCATGACCACGTGGGATTCAATCCAAGTTCACAAGGATGATTCAATATATATAAATCAATGTAATATACCACATTAGAAAAGTAAAAAACCACATGATCATCTTAACAGATGCAGAAAACACATCTGACTAAATTCAACATTCATCCATGATAAAAACTCTTACCAGAGGGTACAAAGGGAATATAGCTCTAAATAATAAAAGCCACTTATGACAAATCCACTGCCAAAATAATACTCAGTGGTGAAAAGCTGAAAACTTGTCTGCTAAAATCTGGAACAAGACAAGGATGCCCACGCTAACCACTTCTATTCAATACAGTGGTAAAAGTCCCAGCCACAGCAATCAGACAAAAAAAAAGAAATAAAAGGTATCCAAATTGGAAGGGGAAGAGGTAAAACTGTCACTATATGCAGATGACATGATATAGAGAAAATCCTAATGACTCCACATAAAAATTACTAGATCTAGTAAATGAATTCAGCACATTGGCAGGATACAAGATTAACATTCAAAAATTGGTTGCATTTATTTACAAACAATAAAACATCAGAAAGAGAATGTAAAGAGAATGTAACATCTTTTAAAATCACACCAAAACAACAACCAAAAAAACCCAAACCTAGGAATAAACCTGACCAAGGAAGTGAAAGACTTATACGATGAGAACTATAAAACATTAATAAAGGAAAATTAAAGCATGATTCAAAGAAATGAAAAGAAATCCCACACTCCAAAAATTTATACGGAATCATAAAAGACACAGAATTGACAAAGCAATTCTGAGGGGGAAAAAACAAAGCAAGAGGCATAACTCTCTCTCTCAGACTTCAGACAACACAATAGCTAAAGAAAAGTGTGGTATTGGTACAAAAACAGGACACCTGGATCAATGGAAAGTAATAGAGTCCAGAAATAAACCCACATACCTAAAGTCAATTAATCTTCAACAAACATAAAATGGGCAAAGGATAACCTCTTCAGCAAGTGATGCACGGAAAGGTGAACAGCTGCATGCAAATCGTTAGAACATACCCTCACACCATGCACAAAAACAAGCTCAAAATGGCTCAAAGAGTTAGAAATAAGACACAACACCATAAAACTCCTAGAACAGAGCATGGGCAAAACATTCTCTGACATAAATTACACCAATGTTTTCTTAGGTGAGTTTCCCAAGGCAATAGAAATAAAACAATAATAAACAAATGGGACCTAATCAAACTTACAAGCTTTTGCACAGTAAAGGCGAAGGTGAAGGTGAAGTCGCTCAGTCGTGTCCGACTCTTTGCGACCCCATGGACTGTAACCTACTAGGTTTCTCCCTCCATGGGATTCTCCAGGCAAGAATACTGGAGTGGATTGCCATTTCCAAGGAAACCATTAAAAAAAATGAAAAGACAAACTACAGAGTGAGAGAAAATATGTGCAAATGATGTCACCGACAAGGGCTTGACCTCCAAAGTATACAAGGAGGCCATACAATTCAACAACAAAAAAAAGCCAATTAAAAAACGGGCAGAAGACCTTAATAGATATTTCTCCAAAGAAAATATACAGATGGCCAGTAGGCACATGAAAATATGCTCAATATCACTAATTATTAGAGAAATGCAAATCAAAGCTACAAGGTACCACCTCACACCAGTCAGAATAACCAAAATTAAGAAGTGTACAAACAGCAAATGCTGGAGAGGGCGTGGAGAGAAGGGAACCCTTCTATAGTGTTGATGGGTATGTAAGTTGGCACAGCCACTATGGAAAACAGTGTGAAGTTTCTTAAAAAACTAACAGAATTACCACATGATACAGAAATCCCACTCCTGAGCATATACTCGATAAAACTACAATACCAAAAGACCCTACGTTCATAGCAGTGCTGTTCACAATAGTCAATACATGGAAATAACCTAAATGTCCATCAACAGATAAATGTATAAAGAATACGTGGTACATATATACAGTGCAATACTACTCAGCCATAAAAGAGAATGAAAGTCATCTGCAGCAACATGGGTGCAGCTAGAGATCATCATGCTAAGTGAAGTAAGTCAGAAACAGACAACACCACATCACTCGTATGTGGAATCTAAAATATGGCACAAATGAACCTATCAACAAAAAAGAAACAAGACTCACAGACATAGAAGACAGACTTATGGTTGCCACGGGGTTGGGGGAGGGAGAGGGAAAGCCTGAGTTTTGGGTTAGTAGATGCAAACTATTACATTTAGAATAGATAAACAACAAGGTCCTACTGGATGGCAAAGAAACCATATCCAATCTCCTGGGATAAACTATAATGGAAAAGAATATTAAAAAAGAATGTCTATATATGTATAACTGAATCATTTTGCTGTACAGCAGAAATTAGCATAGCACTGTAAATCAACTATACCTTAATTTTAAAAAAATTACAAGTCCTGTACTCTGAAAACTACAAAACACTGTTAGAAGAAACTAAACATTTAAATAAATGGAAAGACAGCAATGCTCACTGACTGGAAGACTTAGTGTTATTAAGATGGCAATACTCTCCAAATTGGTTTGCAGATTCAACACAATCTCCTTCAGATTCCCAGCTTTACAGAAATTGACAAGCTTATCCTAAAACTCATATGGAAATTCAAGGAACCCAGATTAGCCAAAACAGTACTAAGAAAGAAGAACAAAATTGTAGAATTCAACTCTTCCATTTCCAAACTTACTTCAAAGCTATAATAATCAAGAGAGCATGGAACTAGCATAAGACTAGACATACGGATCAATGGGGCAGAATTGAGGGTCCAGAAATAAATGTTCACATTAAGTCAACTGATTTTCGACAAAAGTGGCAAGGTAACTCAATGGAAAAAGAACAGTCTTTTTAATAAAAGGTGCTAGAATACCTTGATACTCACAAACAAAAGAACAAAACTGAATCTCTACCTCACCCTATAGTCAAAAATTAACCCAAAATGGATCAAAGATCTAAGTGTTTTAGAGTTAAAACTATAAATTATACACTTACAATCAAAACATAAGTGTAAATCTTTGGGACCTTAGATTGGGCAATGGTTTCTTAAATATGACATCAAAATACCAAAGATCAAATAAAGTAGGTTTCATTAAAATTAAAAACTTTTGTGCTGCAAAGGGTATCATCAAGAAAGTAAAAAGGATAGGAGAAAATATTTGTAAATCATATATCTGATAGAGGTCTGCATCTAGAATATATAAAGAACTCTTACTATTCAACATTAAAAAGATAAATAACAGGGAATCCCCTGGCAGTCCAGTGGTTAAGACTCTGTGCTTCCAGTGCAGAGGGCATGGGCTCTATTTCTGGTCAGGAAACTAATTAAGATTCAATTCTGCATGCTGCCTGATGCAGCCAAAAAAAAAAAAGATATGTAACCCAAAAGGTGTGAGTAGACATTTCTTTAAAGATTAAGTCTACAAGCAATATAAAAAGATGCTCAACATCATAATCCAATAGGAAAATGAAAACCACAATGAGACACTGCTATGCACTAGTGTATAGTTCAAGGTGAGTCACAGGGGGAAGGGGCATGACAGGGGAAGGGGATCAAGAGGTATCAACTACTAGGTATAAATAAGATACAAGGATTATGTATAGCACAGGGAACACAGCTGATATTTTATAATAACTTTAAATGCAGAATAACCTATAAAAATAGTGAATCACTATGTCGTACACCTGAAAACTCAAATGATATTTTAAGTTAACTACACCTCAACTTAAAAAAAAAAATCACAAAATGAATCATAGTTCTATATGCAAACTATAAAACTAGAAGCAAAGGGGAAAATCTTTGTGCCCTTGAATTAGGCAAAGATATCTTTGATATGTAACTAACAGCATAATTAATAAATTGAACTTCATCAAAATTTGTGCTCTTTGAAGAACACCATTAAGAGAATGGAAAAACAAGTCACAGACCAGGAAAAAACATGGGTGAAGCAAATATATGATAAAAGACTTATATTCAAAATATATTTTTAAAAGTATCAAAATGTAATAATAACAAACACCAAAAAAAAAAAATTGGCAAAAGATGTGAAGAAACACTTCAAATAAGAACATGAAAAAAATACTCAACACTGTTAGCCATTAGGGAAATGCAAATTCAAAACATGAGACACCACAATGGTTCATCTTAGATGGGCTGAAATTTAAAAGCCTGATGCTAGTGACAAGTGGAGGAGTTAGAACTTCCATACACTGCTGGTGATCATGCAAGATGGTTTCAGTTTCTTAACAAGTTGAATATAAGCCTATCATTTGATCCAGTCATTCCATTCCTAGATAGTTAACCAAGAGAAATGAAAGTATATGTCCATACAAAGACTTGTACACAAATGTTCAAAACAGCTGTACCCGAAACAGCCAAAAACTAGAAACAACTCAAATGTCCATTAACAAGGGAAAGGATAAACAAACTAATACAGCCATACAGTGGAACACCACTGGCGATAAAAAGGAATCAACTACTGATACAGACGTCAGTGGCTTTCGCCAATGGCTCAGTGAGTAAAGAATCCACCTGTAACAGGAGAGACAGATCGATCCCTGGTCAGGAAGGTCTGCTGGAAGAGGGAAGTGGCAACCCATTCCAGTATTCTTGCCTGAAAAATCGCATGGACAGAGGAGCCTGACAAGCTACAGTTCAAAGGGTCACAAAGAGATGGGAGTGACTGAGCTTTAATATGGATGAATCTCAATAATAGAAGTCCAACAATAAAATGAGTACAATGAAAGACTATGATTCCATTTATATAAACTCAAGACAATGTAAGATAATTTATAGTGACAGAAAGCACAGGAGTCAGTGGTTGCCTGGAATGGGGTGAGAGTAGGGGTAGGTGATACCAGGAAGAAATTATTAAAGGACACAAAGAGACTTTTGGTAGTGATGGGTATGTCTATCATTTTGAGTGTGGTGATGATTTCAGGTAGACATGTTCAAATTATCAAATGTTATACTTTACATATGTGTAGGGTATTGTAAGTCAATACCCTACAATACCTCAATGAAGCTGTTTGAAAAATCAAACCAAATCCGATGTAGTTCGAGTAGTAGTGCTAAAGAGGCATTTACAAGTAAACTCCATTTTGGTCATTTGGACAAGTACAAAGATTTATTAACAACAAATTTGTATTTAAAAAAACAAAACTAAGAATACCCCAGGCTCCATCCCTACAAAAGTAGAACCTGGATTACTCTGAAAGTCTCATTCATCTTTCTATTTGCCTTGTGACTTTGAGACAAGAAGAGAGTATTAAAGATAGTTCATTCTATAGTACTGATCCCTACATAGTTTGACCTTTCCAGTTCCTACTCAAACATTTGATTCTATAATTTTATGGAACTACTAATAAACTTTTCAAACATCACTTCCAGAATGCTTACACTGCAGGACACCAAACTAACTTCTGCAGTAAGAGTAGCCTACTGTCTTCTGCAAAATACAAGCAATTCATTTGAATTTGAATATTTATTTTTAAAGTTCTAGTTTGTATAATCTTTCTAAATTTTCTGTGCAGAATAATTTATTAAGTTTTCAAAAACTTAATACATAATTTTGAGTTCATTTAAACAAAGTCACAAAAATTATTAGGAAAACAAAGCCTGTCAGTAGACTAAATATGAAGTACAAACATGTGAGGGAGGGAATTAGAACTTTTTATTTCTTGAGAAATTGATGAATATTCCAATGATGCATGGATTCTTTAACATGTTACTGAATAAATGTTTTGTAGATATTTAGAAATACTGATTACCAAAAGGCAGTGTGCATTCAACAAATATTTTGAGTACCTACTGTGTGTCCAGGCACTGCAATGAATGAGCCGCACCCCCCCCCCCAGCAAATTCATAGGTTAAAATCCTAAACCCCAATATGGCAGTATTAGGAGTCAGGGCCTTTGGCAGCTAATCAGTTCATGAGGTGGAGCCCTCTTGAATGGGACTTATGCCCTTATGAGAGAACAAAAGTGAAGTCACTCAGTCGTATCTGACTCTTGCAACACCATGGACTGTAGCCTGCCACGCTCCTCTGTCCATGGGATTTTCCAGGCAAGAATACTGGAGTGGGTTGCCATTTCCTTCTCCGGAGGATCCTCCCTACCCAGGGATTGAACCCAGGGCTCCTGCACTGCAAGCAGACTCCTTACCGTCTGAGCCAGCCAGGGAAGCCCTATGAGGGAACAGAGTAGCTCTCTTTCTGCTTTGTGAAGATACAATAAGATACAGCCTGGAAGAGGGTCCTCCACACAATCCAATCAGGCTGGCATCCCGAGCTCAGACTTGAGGAATATACTTGTTATAAGTCACAGTCTACGGTCACTTGCTCTTTGTGACCCCACAAACTGTAGCCCACCAGGCTCCTCTGACCATGGGATTTTCCAGGCAAGCATACTGGAATGGGCTGCCCTTTCCTCCTCCAGGGGATCATCCCGACCCAAGGATCTAATCCGCATCTCCTTTACTGCAGGCAGATTCTCGGCCTCTGAGCCCCAGGGGAAGCCCTCAGTCTACAAGTACTTTATTACAATTGCCCAAACTGACATAGAGAGGCACAAAGCTGGGTGTCGAGAACAAGTAAGGTCAGATGAATTAATTCTGACGAGTGTTTCTGGGGAAAACTAAACGTATGGATTTTATAAGTTTATGAAAACTAAACTTGTGGTACACAGATTTCAGCAAGATAAATGCAGTAACATCAATATCATTATAGATAAAGCAGAAAATTCTGCCAAAGGCAGCCTGCAGCACAATAGAAGAGTCAAATCATAGCTACTTAATAGCTACGTGATCTTGAGCATAACACTTAACCTTTCTGGGCTTGGTCTGGAAAAAGAAATGGTTTGTCTGGATGATGAAAGATAAACTAAAAATCTACACATACAAAGATAAACTAAAAATACACACATATGGACACACATGCACACACATTCTTATTTTTTGGAGGACAAATCTGATTTAAATGCACATGCCCTTTAATTCAACAATTTGCAATTCCATGTTTAAGATTCTAAACTATAGAAATATTCACACTAATATATAAAGTCAATGCATAAGGTGTTTGCTAGTGTTATGAGTGTGAGTGAGTGTTAGTTGCTCAGTCGTGTCCGCTCTTTATGATCCCATGGACTGCAGCCCACCAGGCTTCTCTGTCCATAGAATTCTTCAGACAAGAATACTGGAGTGGGTAGTCATTCCCTTCTCCAGGCAATCTTCCCAATTCGGGGATCAAACCCAGGTCTCCTACACTGCAGGCAGATTCTTTACCTTCTGAACTCCAGGGATATAATGCTAAATAAAAGCAATTTAAAGTCCTTCAATAGGGGAAAGGTTTAGTAAACTGCAGAATGTCTACCAGAAAATAACAGAATGTCTATCTAAAAGGGATGAAGCAGATCCAGATGCGGCTGACACAGATAATATCTATACAACGGTGTTGCTGCTAAGTCGCTTCAGTCGTGTCCGACTCTGTGCGACCCCATAGACAGCAGCCCATCAGGCTCCCCCGTCTCTGGGATTCTCTAGGCAAGAATACTGGAGTGGGTTGCCATTTCCTTCTCCAATGCATGAAAGTGAAAAGTCAAAGTGAAGTCGCTCAGTCGTGTCCGACTCTTAGCGACCCCATGGACTGCAGCCTACCAGGCTCCTCCGTCCATGGGATTTTCCAAGAGTACTGGAGTGGGGTGCCATTGCCTTCTCCAATACAATGGTGTTAACAAACTACAAATACTTCTTTCAGGTTTTGTCTGTATAAGTCTTAGGAGCCAGATGGTCTGAGTTCACACATCTGCTCTGTCACTTTCTAACTCATCAATACAAATTCCTGAATCTCTATAAACTTCAGTTTTCTCATCTGTTAGGTGGGGACAGTTATAGAATCTACCTTAGAGTGTTATTGTACAAATTAACTAAGCAAAACGTGACAATCATTAAGTGTTCAATAAGTGTTAGGTATTATTTCCCATTATACAAAGTTTTGCTTTGTTGTTGGTGTTAATGGTTAAACCTATCAATCTTTTCCTGCAGGACTTCTCAATTTTCGCTTCCCTACCAGAAATAATTCTAGTATAAAATTTATTTCCTCAAATAGTCAATTCTTACAATATTAAAAAATCCATGCTCTTGACACTAATTTGAAATGCCACTTTAATCAAAGCAAAATTCCTACATATATGGAAGTCTATTTCTGGCCTCTAAATAAGAGGTTAGCAAACATTTTAGGTAAAGGGTCAAGCAGTAAATATCACAACCAGTCAACTCTGCCTCACAGCACAAAGGCAGCCATAGAATATGAGTAAATGAATGGGAGAGGTGTGTTCTAAAGGATGCTGAAATTTAACTTCATATAATTTTCATGTTACAAACTATTCTTTTTTTCCCAAGCACTTAAAAATATAAAAGCCACTCTTAGGTCACAGATCATACGAAAGTAGATCAAGTCTGGTGGTCAACCAGACTTGGCAACTCATGCTCTAAACCCTTACAAATTTTCACATTCTTAAAAATGTTTTATATTTATAAAATTCCACAAAACAATACACGTAATAAAAAGGTTAAACACAATATAAAGGCATATAGTGACACCTATCCTTCTAACCCAGAGACAGGGTTCCCTTCTCCAGTTTTTGTGTATTCTTCTAAATCCACTGACATTATTAAAATCTCAGCAGAAATAGTCTTATACGTGTATACATAACTTTCCACATATGAATTCATCTTCAGGATAAATCCCTGGAAATGGAACTTTCCAGGTGGGACAAATTTCAATAAAGCATTCATTTCAAACAGTAATTGGTCAGTTATCCATAGCTTCTCCCTTACTCAGGATAAACCTTCCAACATGCTTTATCTATTATCCACCTTCCCAATTAACTTTAAAATCATGTCAAATATTTGTTCCAGATTACAGACTTAAAAACTATATATGCTGGCTTATAATTTCTTCTTTTGCATTGCATTAAACTTCTTAGCTAGTTAGCAATGCCTTGGAGTAAAGAAATACATTTTACTGTTTTCTTTCATTACTGTTTCTTGAATTCCACATGTATTTTTCTTGGATTAAGTTTTCATTTGATATAGTTCACCTGAGACATTCCAAGTGGGTCTGGGTAAAAATGATTTTATTTTCCCACTACTTTGAATGAGAGTTTGGTAAGAAATAAGATTCTGAATTCAAAACATGTCCAGTGTGGTGGGGGGGTGGGGCGGAATGCTCAATGAGAGCTTTTCTGGGGGAGGAGCCATAAGGCAAGGCATATGCAATCTTAGCTCCCCACCCAGGGATGGAACCCTTGCCGCCTGCAGTGGAAGCCTGGAGTGGAAGCCTGGAGTCTTAACCAATGGACCACCAAGGAAGTTCTTTTCCAACACTCTGTTTTAATATTCAAGAACTGACTGTGTATTTTCAGGCCAGCTGGTATATATTCAGTAGGTATGTGACTGTGCTGACTGTGCTCAGCTGCTCAGTCATGTCTGACTCTTTGCAACCCCATGGACTGTAGCCCACCAGGCTCCTCTATCCATGGCTGTCCCAACAAGATTACTGGAGTGGGTTGCCATTTCCTCCTCCGGGGATCTTCCCCACCCAGGGATCATACACACATCTACTGCATATCCTGCACTGCAGGCAGATTCTTTACCACTGAGCCACCAGGGGAGCCATACCTTCCCAAATCTGGGCATATTAATATTTATATTAAAGTTTTCTTCTTCTTTTTCTTACATGAGCTCCATTGTTTCAGGTCCAGTCCTTTGTGTTTCGTTCAGTCAGGGGTATCTTTTATGTGCTACCATTTCCCACAAATGTTTAATGATCTTTGTGGTCTGTTTCCATTATAAATGTATCACTATCTCAGCACAGGTGGAAATCACTGTACTCCTGTAGTAAATTCACAATTGTAACTAACCTTATAATTCAATTTTACATTTATACCCAGAACTTTGTGCAGTATGAGAACAATGTTAAGTGTTTGACTTGCAATCCTATGACTCTTCAATCCATTTTTAGTCACCTTCTTTTGGTGTTTCATTTCCCCTAACAACCACTAACTTGAGTAACACAGTTCTTACTTAAGTGTTATACAACAAGTTTCAGGGACAAAACGGCACCAGCTCTTATCCAACAGACTTAACTAAATAATGACAGTTAAATAATGACAGTCATAGATGTGCAATCCAAGGAGTAAATAATATGGTAATAAATCACTTAAGTCTTGAAAATATTAATGGTTATGCTTTTTACCAATCTTTAATGTCACAAAAGTTAAGATAACAAATTGTATTTTTTAAAAAAGGAAGACTCCAGAACGGTTAAAAAGTAATTTTCCATCTACTTTATGATTTAGCCATTCCACAGCTCACACAGATGTTCACCAAGACATTTGTAAGAATGTTCATAGCAGTCTTCAAAATACACAATATAGAAAAACTGGAAACAAAAAAGATCAACCAACAGAGTAGTCATATAATCAAGCAATGGATTCTACACACAATAAAAAAGAACAAACTACTGATGCATGAAACATTATGGGTGAAACTCATAAGCAGTATGCAGAGTATACTGTATGACTCCATTAATATAAAACCCCAACTAAACAAAAACTAATAGATGACAGAAATCTGAATTCTGACGGGGGGGGGGGGGGGGGGAGGGGAGGGGGGGGGCGGGCACAGGGGTATAACTGACTTAGAAGCAGCAGGGGGAAACTCCTGGAATGATGGAAACGTTCCATAGGTATATAATATGACGTGGCTGGTGGCTGCAAAACTTAATAAATACATAAAAGTTCACTGAGCTGTACAACTAAGATTCATGCACTTTATGACTTCATATATATTTTATACCTCAATCAAAAAGTTAAGAAAAAATGTAATTTCCAAACTGATGGACTAAAACTGTGTTTATGTAAAAATTCTCTGAGCACAAATACTGGATATCCAAAATCCTTTATACATTCTTTAAATCATAAGACAATTTAAAACAAACAGTATCAGAATAATAATACAAAACCAACGTTAACATTCTCAGTCGTAAGATACTTGGCAGTCCTACTTCCACATTTGAAGTACTATTTTAATACAACATTAATTCCAGCAAAAATGAAGGCCCAGCTCCTGAGAACCATCAGTGATAGTTAAATATTCAGACATCACATATAAATCTGAAAAGCAGGCTGAAGGATAAAAGCTTAAGATTTACAATCAAATTTTCATTCTGCCAATAACATCATCATCAACAAAAGCCTCACTATGGCGTTTACAAATTATTCCTCTGCAAGTTGCTCTGGAATAGTATAATTTTCAAGATGAAGTCTGAAAATGCAAGAGGTTTCCCGTCCCTTGGTCTCCTCGGCCCCACTAATTGCTTCACAAATGTGCGTCTTTCAAAGGCGCCTAGCGTCTGGGAGAAAGCGAGGCTGCCGCCAGAGAATCCTAATTTAACGCAATAAAGAGGTAACAGCTGACTACAAAGTTTATCCACTGAGGGGAGCAGAGACAGTGGTGTATTGGTTTTTTTAAAAAGTGATAAAAATAAAACACGCAAACCAACGGTCTCTGGCAGCACGGTTCATAAAAAGAACTCAAACCGCTCCGAAAAACCGCAGCTTCTCCTGACACGGAGCCGACTCCGGAGGGCTTGTCCGTGCGGCGACCCCACGCGGACAGGACCCCCCGGAGAGCTCGTCCGTGAGGTGACCCGACCAGGACCGAGACCCACAGTCCGGGACCCGCGCCCCCGCGCTCTGGCAGCTGCAGGCCGGTGAGCCAGGAGGGCTGGGTACTCACCGCGTTCACCCATCTGCTCACGGCGGCCGCTGCCCAGCCGCCAGCTCCCCAGCCGCGGGCACTACTGGGCGGCGCCCGGCTCTCTGAGGCCGCCACCGCCTCACCTCCCACCCTCGGGGCGCGCCGCCGCGCCGCCAACCTCCACTTCCGGCGCGCGTGAGGAAATGGGGCCGCCGCAGCGGAGCGATCTCGCCACGCCCACGCCCGCCCCGGCCCCGCCCCCGCCCCATCTGCGCCCAGAGCTTGGCGCAGAAAGCGCAATAGCATCCAGTACTGATTATAATCCATGATATGTTACACATATGCCGGTGTGCGTGACCGCGTGTGTGGAGCTCAAAAAACGATTTGTGGAGGCTGGGAGAGTGCGGGAGGCAGGAAACTGCTTTTGCCCGAGCAAGCGTCTACAAGGACGGGAGTACCACCAGCTTGGGCCGGACGGCTGGCTTTGCAAAAGGGAGGGACTCAGCAGAGAATGGCAGCGCTGATTGTGCCCAGGAATCCTGACTTGGGAGACCGAGGGGGCGATAAGTGCCTATGTGGGAAGTGAGCTGAGGACTGACAGGTCGTCAGAGGTGTCTGAGCATCCTCAGGAGTGCTGGGCTGCGTGTTTAGCCCCAGCGAGGAAGCCCTGGCTGCCAGTCACTCCATTTCTTTGGCCCTAATTTCCTTGTATGTGAAAGGAAGGGATTGGGGTAGATTTTATGGAAAATGACTTAGAGATCTGACATTGCTTGACATCAGTGCGTGCGGGGGGAGAAAAGCCCTCCCTGACATTCCTGCCGCTCAATTGCTGTTTCAGAGACATCCCCAAGGCACTTTGTCAGGCCCCAAGCTGAGCAGTAGAGGAGATACCGGGCGTCTGCCTTTGTCTGGGCAGGACATAACTGTGCTAAGAGGGCTTAGGTCTCTTATCTGGGCTCTGCTTTCCCCATTTGGTTACCTTGGCAGCCTTCGTGGACTTAGCCTCTTCAAGCCCCAGTTTTCTCAACTATGTTATGGGGACAATAACACAGCATGTACTTCCTAAGATTGTTGTGAGGATTAAACGAAATTTTGTATCTGAAGTGTTTGGCACTGTGCCTAGCAGGTATGTGGTAGGCAGAGCTCATGGCTATCATGAAGTGCATTAGTTAGAAGTCTGGGGTGACTGGGTGGGGCGGGGTGCCTCCTGTAGGAGTGGTAGTGTTCTGTGCGTTAGTAGCTCAGTCGTGTCCAACTTTTTGCGACCCCATGGATTGGGGCCCACCAGGTTCCTCTGTCCATGGGGTTCTCCAGGTAAGAATACTGGAGTGGGTTGCCATTCCCTTCTCCAGGGGATCTTCCCAACCCAGGGATCGAACCCAGGTCTCCCATATTGCAGGCAGACTCTTTGCCACTAGGGAAGGTCACAGTAGGTGGTGTTCTGAGGGATTTCCTAATGACCACTGTCTTTTCTGGATGATGGTTGTTGGGATGTCTTTAAGCCAGATGTTCTCCTTGGATATGTCCTGTGGAAAATCCCATGGGTAAGAGAGTCTGGAAGTCTACTTCTAAGCCAGGCTTGTAGAATATCCAGTCTCTACCCAACTTCAAGGTCTCATTCTGCTCTCATATCATTTCTGAACAAATGAAAACACTTACAGTTCTGACACCCTTTCCCCCTCAGCCTGACTCAAGGGTAAAGAATTCATCTAGTTATAGACTCCATGGGTCTCTAAGCTTCTGAAAATAAGGGTCATGTCTTTTGTCTCCCAGGACTTTGCACATCTCTCTCTGTTAAGTCACTTCAGTCGTGTCTGACTCTGTGCGACCCCATGGACTGCAGCCCACCAGGCTCCCCCGTCCCTGGGATTCTCCAGGCAAGAACACTGGAGTGGGTTGCCATTTCCTTCTCCAATGCATGAAAGTGAAAAGTGAAAGTGAAGTGACTCAGTTGTGTCCAACTCTTTGCGACCCCATGGACTGCAGCCTACCAGGCTCCTCCATCCATTGGATTTTCCAGGCAAGAGTACTGGAGTGGAGTGCCATTGCCTTCTCCGAAATCATACACTAAATGTACGTAATTTGAATTTAGAGAGAAGATAATGCATAATTCAAATTCTATGGTAGATAATGGGTGATATACTGGGGCTTATAAAATAAGTGGTTCCCTTGGGGAAAATACTAAAGCGCAGCTATGGTATGGTTAGTATCAGAAGGATGTAGTTTAAAGAACCCTAAAATCTCCCACCAATCTCTGAGGATTTTCTTTTAAATTATAAAGCTTTCCTCAGCCTGCTTCTGCATGTGTGTGTGCGTGCTCAGTCATGTCCAATTCTGCGATTCCACAGACTATAGCCTGCTAGTTCCTCTAACCATGGGATTACCTCAGCAAGAATACTACAGTGGGTTGCTGTTTTCTCCTCCAAGGGATCTTCCTGACCCAGGGGTCGAACCTGCAAATCCAGCATTGGCAGGTGGAGGCTTTACCACTGAGCCATCTGGGAAACCCAGCCTGCCTTTGAGTCTCTGCCAAAAGTAAGTGATGGGTCTGACCCCCTTTCTGAATAGCCTTTGCCTGTTTCATTGGGGCAGTCTTCACATGTATCATTTTCCTGGTGGCCCCACCAAGATATGGCCTGCATCATAGTCTGCTTGTTGCCTCAGACTGCAGCCTTCAAGCAGATGTGGTACATGTGGCCTCCTTGTACCTTGCAGTTCTTCATTTGGGGTCTTACCTCTGCTCTGTTTATGCTAGATTCCTGGGCTATTTTGTTGCAGTTTGGTACTCAGGTTTTGTTGTTGATTCCCATTTGACTGGCATCTTTGATAGAATCGGGTCATTCTTTTGCATCCTTTTTGCTGTCCTTTGTGTTTCTATTTTGTGTTGTACTGTCTAAAAGTGTTGTCTGTCAGAAGGAGAGTTATGGTGCAGAACACAGGCAGAGCCTCCTCGACCTGTGAGTCTAGGGTTCACCCACTAGGACAAACTTTATTGCAGTTCTCAGTAAAACTGAATGGGGTTCTTCCATCTCAATTATGTGTCCTGAGAGACATGAGGTGCACAAGCATGACATTCCTACCTGATGTTGCCGGCTCTCATCGTGTTCCCTAAGTCTAATTCCTCTCCTCCTCCAGGAAACCTCCCCAACCAGCTCTTGGGTCTATCTCTCTAAATGGCATAACTTCACCAAGGATGTTCTGGGCCTTCAGTGGCCACTCTGAGGCACATTGACTTTGAACAAGTTTGTTCATTTGAGAAATGCATTTGAAATTATGCACCAAAAAATAACGGGGAACAGAATCAACATGCTTATGAGTAGAGGAGTCCTCTGGAATCTCACAAATAGTCCCCAATACTCTGGTGTATATTTAATATTGCGTTATTTTTGGTGCATGCCCCAGATAAATACTGAAACTGAACTTGACACTCCATGGGCTCACAATTCCACTGTTATGGGAAAATAATCAGAAGACAACCTATTAAAGTTCATATAGATCCTACCAAACCATTGCTTAAACTTCTCCAATAACCCTTGAAACTGTAAGCATAGTAAGGGATCTAACTGATACTCTGCCATTATAATATGCCCACATTACAAGGACAGGTTTAAGACCACAGGGCCATCAATAAAATTGTTACTCCTCACTTCATAATTCAAATACCATCCTGTTACTCCTCACTTTAACTCAAATACCATACTTTCTGTAGTGAATCTTTGCTTAGCTTTTTCAGTATGCTTCTAGATCAAGACTCAATCAATTGCTTTCTTTGTGTTTGCATGGTAAAATATACATAACATAAAGTTCACAATCTTATCCATTTTAGAGTGCACAGTTCAGTGGCATTAAGGACATTCACATCCTGATGCAACCATCACCAACATGTCTAGAACTTTTTCATCACCCCAAAATTGAAACACTGACTTGCCATTTTCCCTCCCCCCCACCACTGGCAACCACCATTTGACTTTCTGTATCTAAGAATCTGACTGCTGTTAAGTACTTCATGTAAGTGGAAAAATTTAGTGTTTGTCTCTTTGTGGTCTGTCTTATTTCACTTAGCATAACATTTTCAAGCTTCATCCATGTTGCAGCACATGTCAGAATTTCATGCCTTTTTAAGGCTGAATAATAACAGTCAATACCTTTTTTGCCTTCATCTGGGAGGGAATATGTTATAGCAGTGAAACTTTATGGCATCAATCCTCAGGTTCACGTTTCACAACTAAGAAGTAATCTGGAATTCCACATAATTGGAAGGCTATTCCAATAGAGGACCTCAAACTGAAGATTCTGAGACCCCCAAAAGTGGATGATCTTCAGAAGCAGGGAGCTGACTCAAGACCTTTAGAACAAGCAGACAACCTAGAATAGTGCACAAGATATAGAATAGTTCTCCCCAAGATGTTAGACCAAAACCCTGTCTAATTCTTGTATGTGTGTGTGTGTGTTTATTGGCTTGCTTATTCTTATTCTCATTTTCTGTAGATCCTTGGTTGTCATTTACCAATAATGACCCTTTTCCTCTCCTGTCTTTTCTCTTTATTATCATGGTTATGTCAGAACATACTCATTCTAACACCATTGATAGATTATCCCAAGAAGTAGCCACTGCCCTAGATCTTAAACTGACTGCTGAGTCTACCCTCCATCTCGAGACCCCGTGATGAAAACCACAAGGAAGCTATCATCTCATCAAAGGAGACAGTAAGAATTACAGTTGATGGCAGCTCCATCTGCAGCAACATGGAAAACAACCTTAAACAAGTTCACCCGTGACTTTCCTTGTGTCCTGCTTTATCAGGAAAAAAAAAAAAACACAGTTATTACAATCTAGGTAATTGCCAGAACTTAGGTTTGAATTCAATGACTTTCACAGAGTGATAAGTCAAATATTTGCCACCTGTAAAAGACCAACAGCAATCCAAACATGTAGTGCAACTCATGTAAGCCCTGGTTCCAGCCTTCTGTTCCAACTTCTTTCCTAGATCTCCATTGTCCCTACCAGAAATTACATCTTTTGTAATCAGGATGCCTGGTCTTGTTTGCTTTGGGTTTCCCTGGTGGCCCAGCAGTAAAGAATCTACTTGCAATGCAGGTTAGATTCCTGGATCGGGAAGATCCCCTGGAGGAGAGTATGGCAACCCACTCCAGTTTTCTTGCCTGGAGAATCCCACAGACAGGGGAGTCTGGTAGGCTACAGTCCATAGAGTTGCAGAGTCAGACACGACTGAAGTGACATAGCAACATCTCATGCAAATTAGGAATAACATTCCAAGACTTGTCTGTACACAGACTCTAAGTCTCTAAATGACCAAGGCTGAAAATTCTGAGTTTCAAAACAAAGCCAGCCTTGATTATGCAGCACTCAACCTGGGGGAATTTCTGTCTCATTGTTTATGTGAACAATTAGAGCAGTGTTCCATCAGTAGAAATCATGAATATAGGTTTGTAAGAAACTTATCACTAACTCTGGCAAAAGACATTAGCAGTACTGCCTCTTCCCCAGATGGAACACCGATCAGTCCCATCTTGTTGACACAAGTAGCGATGGACAGTTGCATTGACTTGTTGCTTAGACATGATCTGTGCCATTCCTAATACCCTACTTGTGTCATGGAAACAGGGAAGCTGGGACAGACAATACAATGCCTTCAGGCAAAGCTACTTCACTCTCTAATAAATTTGATCCTCATGGTCTATATGGGATTTGTGCTTGGCTTGGGGTGAGATACTTGGTTCAATAAACCTTACAGGGTTTATTAACTGTTCTTGTTTTCTTCCTAGTGGTCATGATGCTGGTTCTTTGCGTCTATCTGGGACCCAAATGCTTCTGAACAGCCACTTTCTTGTCAGGTGATCAACATGATGATATAACAGGAAGGTAAGGGAAAATCAAGTCCAAACAACCATGGCATATTACCTCACATTTGTTAGAATGACTCTTATGGAAAAAAAAAAAAAATCAACAGGGACTTCCCTGGTGGTCCAGTGGTTAAGACTCCATGCTTCCAGAATGCAGGGTATATGGGATTCCACATACTCCCCTCAGCATGGCCAAATAAATACACACTGAAAGTAAATAAATAAATATAATCCATCCTTTAAAAAACAATACCCCACAATACAGTTAACCATGGAGATGACTGAACAATCAGCCTCTAAGCGGTGCAAGCCTGGATTTATAAACTTCCTTGTGTTCATCAACTTTCAAGCAAAAAAATGACCAAACGAGAGGAACTGAGAGACTGAATATGCAAACAGACAAGGCCAGCCCATGTATAACCCAAGAACTCCAACCCGTAACTTCTGCAGTAACCAGCCTAAAATGGTCACGATTTGGTCAATAACTGCCAGATTCCCTATTTTGCCCCAGTTTCCAACTTGAAACTGCCCAAAGAAAGCCAAATATATTCTCCAAGTGAATCACCTAAGATGCTCATTCTAGTTACTTTAGTGCCTTCAACCTCCTCATGCCAATAGCCTCCAATCACAATATACCTGAAGCCTCCCCCACTATTTTTTTTTCCTGTAAAGCTTTCTTCCTCCTCTGCTTGCCTTTGAGTCTTTGCCAAAAGCAAGAAGATGGTGGCCTCTTCCTTTGCAATAGCAAGTGCAGAATAAATAAACCTTGCTCGTTTTCTTTTGGGTGGTCTTATTTGTTTCTACAAAGCTATATAGATGATTTAACTCTCTTTAAAAGTACAATTTTCTGGGAATTCCATGGTGGTCCAGTAGTTATGACTCCATGCTTCTATTGCAGGGGGCATGGGTTCAATCCCTGGTTGGGGAACTAAGATACTGCAAGCCACAACAGCACAGACAAAAAACAATTCTATTTTTTACCACAACACTTCTAATTTCTTTCAATGACTATCCTTTGAGAAACCGCAATCTTTCCCTCTTCTGTATCATTTGCGACATTAAAAATTGTTTCCTATGGGCACTTCCCTGTTGGTCCAATGGCTAAGACTCCAGGCTAAATAAACACATACATACATATATTTGTTTCCTGTAATCTTATCTTTCTTTTAATATGTTCATGAAGTCCTCCAACCCCTTTACCCTGGAGTTCTGAAAAATCCAAGAACTTTGGCTTCTCATGTCCTATGGCCAGTCTCAAGGAAAATTTTCAAGCTTTTTAAAACTCCCAGAAAAGAAAAGGACAAAACATGGAGCGAGTCACGTGCTCTTATTGAGAGGAGCTCCTAAAGGCAGAGGCTGTGACAAGGCATATATGGGCTCCCTGAGGTCCTTCAAAGTCCCTTGCCTCCGGTAACAAGAGGCAGCCTTATGTTCTTTTCTTCCTGGCTATGTGTGTGCAGTTGCTCAGTCGTGTCCAACTCTCTGCGCCCTCATGCACTGCAGCCTGCCAGGCTCCTCTGTCCAGGGGATTTCCCAGGCAGGAATACTGGAGGGGGCTGCAATTTCCTACTCCAAGGGATCTTCCCAATCCAGGGATCAAAGCCCAATCTCTTGTACCTTCTGCACTGGCAGGCGGATTCTTCACCACTGTGCCACCTAGGGCTAGACCCTTCCCAACCCACAGGAATGACTTCCCTCTAAGGGAAAATGAAAAGTGCAGAAAAGGACTGGACCACAGGTGAAAACCAAGTGCAGCCTGAAAGAGTACCATTGATAAAACTGACATAAATAAAAATCAGGATGTAAAAAATGAACTTTGCATTTTTATTCAAAAAACTCATGGTCTGCATGATAAATAGTCTCTGAAGTATCAAAAATTCTTTTTCTTGAAAAATGATTTTTTTTCCCCCTTAGTTTTAGAATGCACTTACCTCACCTGCCCAAACCGATTGTGAACTTGAACTGTGCAGTGTCATCTGAAAGGATGCAAGATCAAGGTCTCTCCTGGGGTGGTACGAAGTCCTGGGTCACACTGATTGGGGTGGTCTCTGGTCGCGGCTCCCTCCACGTGCCTGGCCCAGTTCCTGTGACACTGATGTCCCTGAAGCTGACCCAGCGAGACGGCCTCCCTGTCACAGCTCCCCTGAGAGATCTCCATTCTCCAGGTCCTGTGACTTAGCACATTCCAGAAACATCTGCAAAAATATCTCATCACTTGACACAGCAATTGAAACCTGAGGTGCACAGATTAACCGGGATTTCTTTCAAGCATTCACATACGTGCCTCTTTAATTCTGGGACTGAAGCTTATCCTCCCAGCTGTTAGTGAACACAGCCACCCATCCAGCCTCTTCTGCAGGCACAGCACCATACTCCACACTGAAAAACTCTCTACATACAGGTTCTGGTTTCTCCTGATCTCAGCCAAGAATTATTCATGTGAATCCCAGCTCCCTAAAGATGTGGGAAACTCTACAAAGTTCTTTATTTAAAAAAAAAAAAAGAAAGAAAGCTTTGGCTGTGCTGGGTGGCATGTGGGGATCTTAGTTCCCTGACCAGGAATCAAACTCATAACCCCTGCCATGGAAGCACAGAATCTTAACCACTGGACTTCCAGGGAAGTTCCTATAAAGTTCTAGTGAGCCTGCCAAGGTTGTTGCTGTGGAGAAAGGATGGAGTGAGGCAGGCAATCTGAGTGGATGGTGCTTTCTGGATGTACAGGCCCACCCAGAGGGTAAGCACCACGTGCAAATTCACGCAGAAGTGAAGGTGTGCCCCCACTGTGGCACATGCATCTTTCCAGGGACACAGAGGTAAGGATTTCTTCTGTACTTTCTAGAATCACCCTAAATACCACCATCCAAATATCCCACATATAAACATGCTCAAAGGAGAAGAGGGAAATATCCACTCCTCTGCCCAGAAAAATGCTCTGTTTCTAGTGGGGGAAACTCTGCTTTCCCTTTTATGTTAAGTGTTTGTCCAAGACGTTCTCAGACATTATATTCAAATACCTGCTCAGTTGCTCAGTTGTGTCTGACTCTTTTGTGACCCCATGGCCTGTAGCCCACCAGGTTCCTCTGTCCATGGAATTTTCCAGGCAAGAATACTGGAACAGGTAACCATTCCTTCCTCCAGTGTTCAACTACATTTCTAGCCAAATAAGCTGACCTTGTGAATAATCCTGTGTGGAGCTTGGTGGAGAATGTGCCTTTTCAGAAAAATAAACCACATGTACACACAGACAATACTTATGGAGGCTTTCTCCTCTTGAAAAAGGAGTTTTTCGTATTTTAGTATTAGCTTTTTTCAACACGGGTTTCTAAACATTCAGAGGCAAACAACTGAGTCTAGAAATTATATTCATTTCCCATCCCTGAGGTCTAGATTGAAGCAGGCGCTGAGGGCCAGGAGCTTGAGCACTGTGGGCCTGGGGCAGCCCCTGGGTGACTCTCGCACCTGACTGTGTGTACACGTGTGCACCCAAGGTCCTCTGTGTCCAGTGCACAATGTAACTGCAGATCAGACTTATGTTGCTAATAACTTATGTTTCCCTACTGACCCACCAACTGCTCCTTGCCAGGTTTCCGAGGAGCTCATAGCATTCCTGCATAACCCAACAGGAAGTCATAAACAGAAGCATTTAGTATTTTAGATTTCATAGTGGTTCAGGGCAAAGTTTTTCCTCCAGCAGACCTTCAGTCCTGACAATGCATTTTACAGTCTCTCTCCCAACTGTCCAACTCCAGCTTCAAGAAGCAAATAGCAAATTGCTAGAGAAGAGCAAATACCTAAACTTGACATTGGCTGCTGCTCTGTTTTAGGGAAGGAATCCTCTGAGTGGCAGAACAAGCTTAGTTTTCACAATCACTATAAATGTGGCTGTTCGTGTACATATCATACAAGGCAAGTCAACAACATCACCAAGAGGCCCCACAGTCCTTCGATCAGTCTTACTTCCCCAGTGGTCACCATAATAGATCCCCTTGTGACATCTTACTCCTTATATGGAAACTTTAAAATCAGAAACCTAATGTTTCCAACCAGAAAGTTAACAAGAGAAAAGAAGTTTACACATCGTACAATACATGATTTTATTTACATAACTGAAATGATTTTCTTAGTCACCTTGACTACAAAAGCAAATTGACACGGGATGATTTAATAACCTTTCATAAATAGATTTAACAAATTTTAAAACAGATTGTTACTTAATACTCAGTAATACTTAAATACTTAGTAACTTCTGTGTATAGGCATATGAAAATTGTCTGAATAGACTAACAAGTGTGAATACCTGGATAACTCAGGAACAGACAATTAGGTTATGAGTCAAGGGTTAACTCCCCACCACTGGGTCAGCCAGTTAGACTTGGAGTTCTCCCCCTGCTGAGAACAAACCTGCTACAGCCTCTCACACTGAGTAGACATTTTTAATAACTTGAGAAAGTTTCTCCCTATTTCTGCATTTAACAAGACTATCATTAAGCACATCTGAAACCCACAAGTTTACTACCATGACTAGATATCTGTAAAAGAACTTATCACAGTGTGTCTGAACAATGGCCCAAACTAAAGCCATGTCACATCTGCAGTTAAGTGTTTTTCCAGTGCTCTCCCTGGGTGTGTGCGCACACACACATGCACGTGCACACACACACACACACACACACACACACACACACACACACGGCTCCTCCACGTAACTCATCCAAGCCTTCTTGGCCACAAAATGCCATAATTTTACCACTTTACCACTTTGGTGAAATGGCTGTAAAATCCAGCATTTTCATGAGACATCGTTAAGTTCTTTCACAGTGCTTTAAGTTTGAAGACCAGGCAGTGTTTTGGTAACTGACCCTCTCCTGCAAAGTGACAGCATTGGGACAGAAAGAAGAGCCCCTGGGACTTCCCGAAAGCCACCCCCACAGGATGGGAGGAGTGCTGAGTGTCTGTGACCACAAACAAGCAGTGAAGAATGACAAGAAGCTTATGAGTCATGGTCAGAACCTAAGAACAAAAATGTCTTGCCATAGCAGCATTACGTTACAAACACAGGAAGAGTAGACACATGTACCTTTTCACACAAGCTCTATAAGAGCCAAAACCCTGTCGTTTCCCCATCAGAATTGTCATCAGAGGTGTCACAGTCCTTGGTCATTTGCCGACCCGACTTCTAACTGAACTAGCTGAGACTGAGCCCAAGTCCCAACCACGAACGTGTGAGATGAGCCTCTGCCGCTTTGGGGCACTGGATGGGTGGGTACTGAAGGCTGTGGTTGGGGAGGCTGGGGAGTTCGCGGCAGCCAAGTCTCTGTGGTCAGAATCCTTGGATATGAGTCCACTCCACTCCAAGGCCCCCTCCTCCATACACTTCCCATCACAGGGGTGTGATCTCTCAGCCAGGTGGACAAATGTGTCCTAAAAGCCCCCTCCCCTCACACCACCTACCTACATACTAAATGTGGCATCATGCCTCTCTGTTGTGCTAAACCTAAGGATCACTTTAATCATAATAAGAATCAAATGTCTTCCTAAGAAAAGGTTACATGATTTAAAAAAAACAACAACAGGATATTGAAGGTTGCGGCGAGGCCTGTCCAGAAGTCCCCTCTTCCCCTCTGACATCCCTATGCAGCCTGGCCGGGCTCTTGTTCTGAACAAGGACAGGTCGTCTGGGCCGGTTTTTTTCCCCTGCTGCCTTTTTTGGTGTGTGTGCTTCATGTTTAAATCATGTGGCCTTGTTTGGAGGCAACCAGAAAAAAATCAAACAGTTCAGGTAGTGAGTGAGGGGCCCATACGTGTGAGCGCAGAGTGCATGGTGCCCACGGGGGCACCGGCTGGGCGCTGCCGAGGGCTGAAGAAGAAGGAACACCTACACCGTCCAGCGCGCTACATCTGCTGGGTGGCAAGACTGCCAGCCAGTGTGAAATGTGCAAGTAGGGGCCAGCAGACCTTCTGTTCTCAGCATGTTTCTTCCCCTCGCAAGTCCATTACTTTTCACAAAGAAATGTTAACTATCAAATGCGTCCATTAATTGTGCCGCTGAGGGTGAAACCATCCAGTTAGCATATACACTATCATTTGCATATCTCGGACACCCAATGTTGGTGCCAGCGGCTCTCGTGAGTGGTACAGGACTCTCTTCAGGCCAGTTCGGGTCTGACATGCCTAAAAATGAAAACAGATCATTTGTTCTGCGCTGAAGAACCCAAACTTCATGTGCAGACAGTAAGGCCTTGGCAAAACTCCCTTTGAGGTTCAAACCAAACTTCTGGTTTCTGGGCCAACTGCCTGCAGGGTTTCATGCTCCAGGTTTCCAAAACATGGGTAATGTTTGGGGGAAGGGGCGGACATCACATGTTCTCTTGGTAACTGTAGCTTACCAGAAACTACCAATTTTGACTTTTATAAGCTTCAGACTCTCAAATCTGATCAATCTCTGGTGACCTGTTTAACTCTTTCTGTAAGGCAGCATAAAGCATCAGCACCTTGCTGTACGGCCTGGCTTACTGCAGCAGGAAGCTTCTATAAAAAGTGCTCTAACATAAAGGAGCCTACTTGTCTTCCATCCCAGCCTACTACAGAGGAGAGGATCTTCCAAATCAAGGGTGCACGCAGCCCAGTCCCACAGCGTCGACGGGACAAATGGCAAGGAACACTAGCCAGCAAGGAATCAATGACCCAGGAGGCATGCAAAAGGAACAATCTCGGCTGAAAAAGGCTTGAGACTCCCCAGATTTCAAAACACTCCATGATGAAGTTAGGAAACAGGAAAAAAATTTCAAGTATTGAAGACAGAAGAAGGAGTTTTGGCAAGAACCGTATTTACTGTCCATTGCAAGACCACAGCACCACAGACTACGTTCTTTCAAAAAGCATTTTGCTCCAGCTTTTAGCACTGACTTCATAAGTGACAACTGTCATGACAGTGTGTGATACAAAGGATGTGAAAACAGTAGTCTATGTGTGTCCCCCCCCGCCAATGGTGGTCCCCAGCACCAGGTGGCCTCCAAGCCCCACCACCCCCACTCACCCAGACAGAGCCTGGGGGGATGCTGGCTGTGTTCTCAGTGCAGGTAGGGTAGTGCTGGTTCCGCCTTTCTAGATTAAATGCCTCCCCAGGTCAGGAACATGTACCCCAGTAGTTAAATTAGAAGTACCATGACTAAATTCCCACCCCAGAAATGACTAAGTCATCATTTCTCAATAGCCCCTGAGAGTTCTGCCCCGCCCTCTCCTCTGTCATCTTAAGCTGCTGGGCAATGTGGTCATCACACATATTTTCACATCCTTTAAAAAAAACATAGTTGTTAAAAAAAAATGCCTGAATGTAAACGGATGCAAAGTCAGACATTTACAAACAAAAAGGTTCAGAGCAGACTTTGGTTTCATTCAAACCAGAAATACTCTTAAAAAGCATTACAGAGAGTAAGGACAGTGCAGAGAGCAGGAACAACGTGGCTAGAATCTAGTAAATGCATGTGAAATTCTACCATAGAGTTTGTTTTCAATCCACGTGGAGGGGAGAGTGCGAGGGAGGGGAGCATTATTACAGTCCACCAGGGGCGTCTCCTCCTCCGACAGGCCATCGTCATACAGCAGGGAGTCGGATGGGGTGGACGCGGCCAGGTCCAAGTAGTCCTGGAAGGGAGAGAGAGCTGGTCACCCCTGGAGTGGGCCACTGCTGGACACGCCCACCCCACCCCTCACCCACGCCCTGCCTGAGAGCAGAAGGCCCAGCCGAGTCCCACCCTGCACCTATCAACCTCTCATGAGATCTGAGCCCCTGGCCAGGGTTGCCAGCACTGAGTTCCCCCAGCCTCTGCCTCGTCCAGCCCTGCTCTGTGGTCCTCATCGCAGAGAATCACCTCCTTGGAGGCAGAAAGGTGTTCATTCATTGTCCTGGTTCTCTCTCTGCAGCGCTGGGGGCACCAGCCCCGGCAGTGGAGAGCGGGCCTGTTTATAAAACCTGTGGCTTTGGGATTGCAGCCCCGTGACTCATGTGGGAAGGCCAAGACACATTCCCCATCTGCTCCACACTTTCCGGCTTCCCTCCAGGCACTCCTGCCATCTCCAACATCAAGTCAGGACCAAGAAATCTGAGTCATCGGTGTGGGTTTTGCATCAGACGCTGCTAGAGGCTTCAGCTCCCAAGCAGGATGATTTGCGAGGACCAGCTACTTCCACTGCTCTGGATAAAGGTGTTAAGAATGCTTTCAGTGTGTTTCTGGCTGGTTCTCAGCACTGTTCTAGGAAGGCTGTCTGTAGGTATCAGCTATTACCTCTGTTTAGGGTGAATCATAGGATTTGCCCAAACGATACACTGAGTTTGGGTTTTATTTCAAGGGGCCCAGTCCATGCATCTTGCTTTCCATGTTTGGAGAAATGACAACTTTCAGTAACTGTGTTAATATAAGGATGAAACCACCAGAGGGCAAGCAAGGTCTGTGTCTATTTTCTTTACTTGCATCCCCAGCATGTAAGGCAGAATACGGGAGGCAGCCCATTGCCCAATCAATATTAGTGGAAACTGTTGACTTCCTCCATCACATAGAGTTGTAAACTGGAGGCACACAGATACGGTGGTTGGCCCACACTGAGCTTTTGGAAATTGCTATAAAAACTGGGAAACATAAACATCCCTGAAAATTCAAAAGCCCTGGCATGCTGGCACTCATATTCCTACAGGTTACATATGTCTATGGTGAGAGGTCCTTCAGAGGCAGCTGGTGGGCTGCTATTTGTCACAGCTTCCACTGCTCCCTTCACTTTCCACTTCTAGCCAGACCCTTCATAGAATCTGAATTTAGGACACATTCATTCCAACTCTACTTTTTTAAGCTCCATTATTGAAAATAATTTTGTTCGGCTTTGGAATATCTTCTTCCCACCCGTCTGTGGAGGGCTCTTCCTAAGTGTCAAGGTAAAAATCCTGGAAGTCCAACAGGCCTGGATTAAGGATAAAGGCTCATGCCCGCCCCACCCCCGACCCCCGCACCTGGAGACGACATGACATGACCATCTCCCTCTGCACAGCCGCACTCTGCCTTTGCACTGGGAATTCCACGAACCGGGGTGAGGGAGGTGGCACCAGGGATTGGCTCTGGGTACTCACTCTGCTCTTAACCATCATCTTATCCAGGTCTTTGCTGATGTCGGCAAACACTGGCCTCTTGTCTGGTTCCTGCTTCCAGCACTGCAGCATCAGACTGTACCTGGTGGGACAAACAAGTGGGTGGTGGCAATCCAGCAAGGACTGCCCAGTCACAACCACCACACCCAGTACAGTGCGCCCTGGGCCCCAGAAGCTCTGTTCCCAAACCCCAAGGCTGTTTCCTGTGTCACTGACATCCTCCTCTGAGCTGGGCCAGGGTATGATGGGTCAGCAGAGGCTCACAGTGTCTGGCGCTGTGGTCCAGCCATGCTCGCTATGGCAGCTAACGCAGAAATGCCAGTCCTTCAAACTCTTATGAAGGATGAACTGGGTATGAACACCAACACCTGCCAAGCACTCTGTCTTGCACCTCCCTCTTCCCCTGGGGCTCTGGCAGGGCTGCAGGGGCCACCCTGTGGGTGAGTGCTGGGCCTGTGCCTGCCAGTCCAGGGTGCCCAGGGAAGCAGCACCTACTCACCCTTGCACTCCCACAGCCCGGAGCCAGGCACGTGGCAGGTGCGTGACAGACCTTGTAGAATGAGTAGACCAGTGTGTTTTTGCCCATGGATGACCCCCTCTCATGTGTGCTCAACCTGTCCTCCAAGGATCATCTGACGGAACCACCATTTGATGAGAAGATTCTGGTGTCTTCGAGCTGAAGTCCAGGCGCCACCTGCCTGCTCTTTGCCTGCCTTGGTGTCTCCACTTGGGTGCTCCCCTATATGCACCCCTGGAGCCATTCTGAATTACCTGCCCCTCCCCAAGCACCCTGGGATAGGTCTTCAGCCTCAGTCTGAAGCACCCCCTCATCCTTCCACCACCTCTCCTGGGGTCCTGCTCCCCCTCAGACTTGTAAGTCCCCCCAGGAGGCCCACCCAGCCCCCAGGGGAATCTGGGTCCCCAGCATCTGCCATCATGCCCAAGAGTGGTTCTCTGTCATCTGTGCCTTTGACTCAGCCTGTCGCTTCCAGCTGCCCAGTTCGCCTGGGGCTGGCACCCAGGGCTGCCCAGCAGCGGGAAAGGATGAGTGCACATGACCCCGCCCTGCCAAAGCCCAGAGCGCCAGTGTCTCGGGAGGCTGGACCAGAGAAAGCACGCTCACATCTCCTCACTGCAGTTGTCTGGCCTCTCCATCCGGTAGCCTGTCTTCAGAAGGTTGAAGAGCCGCTCGGGAGGAATCCCAGGGTAGGGGTTGCCGCCCAGGGTCACAATCTCCCACAGCAGGACGCCAAAGGACCACCTGCGGGACCAGAGGGCCAATGAGTGGCTGCACTGGGTCTGTGGCACCCTCAGCACCCCAGATATCCTTCCCCTGAGCAGCAACAGGACCCGAGTTCCTTGTACAGAGATCGGTCCAAGTGCCCACGGTTTCAGCCTGGGCTGACCAGACAGATGGAAGTGGAATGGAGGTGGGACCAGGTGTCTGCCTGCCCCACCCTGACCCCCCAACAAGCTGCTGCCCAAGCTCAGCCCCCACACCCAGAAGGGGCAGGTGGCTGACCCCTGAGGTGAAGCTCTGTAGCATCAGAGACAGCACAGGGAATGCAAACGAGTGCAGTGAAAAGTAGGTGGAACCGAGGCCACAGGGCACCAGGGGCACTCTGCAAAACCCCTTCACTTTTTCTGTGTGCTTGGAAATTTTCGTAAGATGTTAAAAGGAAAAAACACTGCAACGGGAAAATACCTAACTGTGAGGGAAAATTTACTGTGAAGTGGGGACAAAATCATATCACAAAACAGCATGATCACACAAGCCCACTTACAGTAATTAAGAATATATACCTGCATGCCTCGGACAACTCTAGGCAAGGCCTGTGAGAGCTGACCCTAGTTATTTAGGGATGGTGGGGTCCCAGTGACTTTTAGTCTCTTCATTATGCTTTCCTCTGCATTTCCAGTTGTTTTACAGTCAACTTGGTAATCAGAACACAGTTGTTAAAACTGTTTAAGAATTGCCTTTTCACAGCCTACCTTATTCAAAATATGCAAGGCTGTTTACAGCAGAACATTTGGAAACAAGTCTGTTGTGGTTTTGAAAATAATCGAGAATGTAGTTGGACTTGGAAGACTGAGTTTTGGTCTTGGAGCAGTTTAGGAGACCGGAAACCTACTCAAGGTCACCCCACCCTAAACCTGTCTCTGGGTGGGGACCAGTCCCCGGGGACCTGCTTAAAGCCAGCTCATACTCAGGCCCACAGAGAGGGAACTGTTTGGCTGGGACTGTGTGTCACTGAGATATCCAAAGAGAGGGCAAGGGAGGTGGGGGAGGCGAGGGGGTCTGCAGCATGGCTCACGCCCTCATGCATTCCACGGTGGCACTCAGAACTACTGCCTGGGCCCTTGCCATTTGTTGTGTGAGTACACAGAGCTCCCCCATCTGCAGACCCCCAGTTTGGGGAGGTCACTCTGGACGGTTGGAATGAGCTGACAGGCACTCAGGGCAGCTCTGTTCCCCAGAGGAGCTGCCCAGACAGGTGCATACGTGTAACCTCCACCCCAGGAAGGGGACATCCAGACTCACACATCACTCTGGGTGGTGTAGATATGATCGAAGAGGGACTCGATGGCCATCCACTTGACTGGGATCCGACCCTAAGGAGAAGTGAGAGAAAGGCATTAACGTTGCTCTGAGATCTGGGGATCTGGTGTAGGGGGGCATGTCTCAGGCTCTTTCAGCTCTGAGGGGATGCTGAGTAACGACTCCACTGTGTTCCTGGGTACAGACCAGCAGCACAGCCTCACAGGGGCTGGAGTCCCAGCCCCACCTTCCTAGGCTTGGCTGAGACACCAGAAGGAGTCAGTTGGCCTGCCCACAGCTATACAAGGTGTGCTGGTTACACACCACTTCCCAAGGAATTGATGCTGAGTGCAAGCCAGGCCCCACTGTGGCCACTTCTGGGGAGATCAGGGACACCTCGAGTGCTGCCCAGTGCGTAGGCTGGAAGCACTTCCATCAAGATCTCCCCTGATATCTGAGGGTGAAGGAGTTTGGGAAACCGACATCCAGTGTTTCCATCTTGGGAATTTCTGACATGAACACACTAAAGGCCCTTCTGAGAAGCTCTGAGGGAAGAAATCCGTGTGAGTGTCTTGAGTCTGGTTTTTCCCGCTTGTTTTATCCCAGGGCCCTTTTAGCATCCTCTGAAAGACTGCCCTCCACCATGGAGAGGCTGGGGTTCAACCTAACAAATCCTTTCTAATGCAACTTAAGAAAGAGCTTTATGGTACAAATAGATCAGTGGCTCAGTGGTAAAGAATCCACTTGCAGTGCAGGAGATGCGGGTTTGATCCGTGGGTCAGGAAAATCTCCTGGGGGAGGAAATGGCAACCCACTCCAGTATTCTTGCCTGGAGAATTCCATGGACAGAGGATCCTGCTGGGCTACAGTCCATGGGTTGCAAAGAGTTGGAGGTGACTGATCAATTAAACAACAACAAATAGGTCAGCCTCAAGGCACAAATCAATTTTTTTAAAAAAGGCATTTGCTTTGGATTTTAATGCATTTATTATCATTCCTTTTTTAAAAAAAGTACTATTTAGGATTCATACCCTACGTGAAGTGTGACTGCTTCGAGGCTGTGTGTTTCTAACAATGCCTCCCGCAGGCTGTGCTCTCAGGGGCCGAGCTTGGGCACCTTGTGCTTCCTTGCTGGGTGACACAGGGCCTTCCCGAGGACCAGTGCATCAGCAGGAAGTTCCATCCACCCCCCTCCACGGGGTACGGAGCACCCCTCTCCACTTCCCCTTCGGCACTTCTAAGACGTGCTGTCACAATGGAAACCCTACAAGAAATCAAACATCCTCACAGCCCCGGGAGCACCTGGGCTTCTCTCGTCCCTCAGAGCAAAGCTGAACTGTGTCGTGGTTTTCTGTTTTTCTTTTCGAGCAGCATCTGTTCTGAATGCCAGCTTAGCTGTGTGTTTTGAGGGGGCCTGTGATCTTCCCTGTCTAGTCTGTCACAGGGGGGCTACTGGAGAGGGGCTGAGAGGATAACAGCACCAAGAGAGTCAAGACCAATGTCACAGGGAAGGGGACCACACCAGGGAACCAGGTTTCCCAAGAAGGGCCCCAAACCACCTGTTTAGTGACTTGGAAAAAGCTTCCCAAATCTCTACCCTGTGACTCCGGACTTTGTCTGCAGGACCCTCCTGATCTCCTTCCAAACTCACTTAGTCAGCACTTCCTAGGCCCTTGGACCAGGAGCATACCCTGTTGTAAAGTGGCTCATGCCTTCTGTGAAGGATGACTAGCAAGCTTGGGTTTAATTCATTTTTTTTCCCCAAGCGAAGGACTAAAGTTACGAGAGTAAAACAGTGACCTTCACTCTGCAGCAGTGAGAGGAAGAACTGCAGACAAGAAGACTTATTTCTGCAGTGGTAGGTGACCTTTAGAAGTGATAGTGATGAAAAGCGAGAAGCTGCAGGAACCCCGCTCCCCAGCGGGCGGCTCCGAAACAGCACGTGTGGCTGTGAGGAAGAGAAGGAACGGGCTCAGGACTGAGTCCTGCTCTGGGTCTCTGGGGAACCAGGACTAGGGAAGAATTCGGGGATGAGGACTGGAAGTTTACACTCTAAAAACCTGCTTTATCTTCTTCAGATCAAAATCTGTCCCCACTCTGTGGGCACCCTGACTACTGCCCTCTGCCCTCAGGCCAACACACCGCAGGACCTGGTACCTTGCTCCTCTTCACATAGGAATCCTCTTCATAAACATCTCGGGACAGACCAAAATCTGAGATCTTCATCCTGCGGCCCTCAGCTACCAGGACGTTTCTGGCTGCCAAGTCCCGATGGACGAGCTGCGGGAAAGACAACAGCAGGGGCCCCTGAAACCCGGGCCCATCGCCGGCAGAGGGGGCGCGGGGCTGGGGTGGCACACACCTTCATCTCAGCCAGGTACTGCATCCCTCGTGAGATCTGCCAGGCAAAGGAGATGAGGTCGCCCATGGTCAGGGCCCGCTCCTCTGGGTTGTCCAGATAACTGGAGTTGCGGCTGCCTCCACTGCCCACGTAACCAGGCCCCGCCTTGCGGCTCTCTCGGAGGAAGCCCCGCAGGGAGCCGTACTTGGCATACTCCACGATGAGGAGCAGTGGCCCTGGGGGCAGAGCGGTAGGTGCGTGGGCTGGCTGCCTAGGTGGCCCTGGGCAGGCGGAAGTTGGGCCAGCATGGGGCAATCGCTCCCGGCAGCCTGAGGACTCAAGCCCTGGCTCACTCTCACATCTCTCTGCTCTCCACCTTGCCGCGCTATGTTGCTTCAGCTGACTCTGTGTGACCCCACAGACTATAGCCCACCAGGTTCCTCATCCATGGGATTTTCCAGCCAAGAATAGTGGAGCGGGTTGCCATGTCCCTCCCAAGGGATCTTCCCGACCCAGGGATTGAACCCAAGTCTTCAATGTCTCCTGCACTGGCAGGCAGGTTCTTTATTACTAGTGCCACTTGGGAAGCTCGTCCATCTTGCAGGGGCTTCAGATTCCAAAGCCAGCTACCTGGACGGTTGACCACAACCTCTTTCTTGGGTGCCCAGGGCAAGCAGTCACTGCATTTGCAG
Source organism: Oryx dammah (assembly GCF_014754425.2). Lineage (NCBI taxonomy): Eukaryota > Metazoa > Chordata > Mammalia > Artiodactyla > Bovidae > Oryx > Oryx dammah. The sequence goes on from NW_024080471.1 coordinate 2,023,117, forward strand.
CTGCCCTGGGAGATAACCGCTGTTGCTCAGATGTCAGGCCTTTCTGTACCCCTGGTCTTGCCACAGTATTGCCTGGGGACAGCTGATGGAGGCAGAGGTTCTGGACTGCCCATGGCCACCCTCTCCCTGCCCTGCCTGCTCTCGGGCTGCAGTCCTGCCCGAGGCCCAGCCCTGAGCACTACTGGTGCTGACTGGTGTCCCTGATGCTCTCTCCCTGTTGGCCTCCCATCTCCCTCACACCCCCACAAACACAAAGTGGGAGGCCCCCAGGGTGGCAAAGCAGTTTTGGAAGACCAATAGAGCAAGATGCTCTTATGTGAACAATGGTGATGCTGCCGCTGCCTTTGCCACCCCAGGCTGGGGTGAGGCTGAGATCACCTGGAGGTTATGGCATATCTAAGTAGGTGCCCAGGAGACACTGCTCATCTCTGGACTTCCCTGTCTTAGGGGCTTGGCCTGGGGCAGGGTGCTGACAACCAGGATGTCGCCAGAGACCTCATGGCAGCCCTGGAAGGCCCAGGGAACACTCCTATGGCATCCCTCACGGTCCACTGACACCCAAGTTCCAGGCAAGGGCCAGAGTCAGAGCCATGCTTCCGGGAAGAGAGAGGACGGGCCAGAGAAGAAAAGGATGGGGAAGGGGGAGAATGCAGAATGGAGCGGCCCGGAGCCCCTGGCCTGTGCCCGGGCAGCTGCTAGTCCCCGGCTGCTCTTACCATCCTGGCTGCATGCCCCATACAGCTTGATGACTTGTGGGTGGTTGACCTGCTTCAGGAGGTTGAATTCTGATAGCAGGTCCCGCAGCTCGCTTGGGGAGGCATTCTCTGAAACGCACAGAAACAAAGTGGGTCGCAAAGCCCCTGCTACCACCTTGCTGACTCACAGACGCACACGACAGACTTGTCTCCTTCCCAGACATCCTACCCAGGTTCAGACTGAGGCCTGCCAGGACTTCACTGCTTGGGGCTACTCTCAGCCCCTGGAGGGTCAACAGGGGCCTCAAGTGCCTCCAGGGAGTAAGAACTGGAGGAGCGCACTTTCATGTGAGCAGATCTTTCCATGGAAAGCCTTCTGGGCTGGGCCATGCACGCAAATGGCATTATTTCCCTGCAATCACCATCTCTCAAAGACAGAGGTGCACAAAGATACCCCTCCATTAACCCTTCTGGGGAGATAAAGGGACTCCCTGGTGTCCCCAAACACCTGCTGAGCGAGCACTTGGCAACGGGGGTGTGAGGCCCTGGAGAAAGGTGAAGGCCGTTTGACTTCACGGAAGTCCTCGCCACACTGAGCATGTGAGTCCCAAGGGCAGAGAGAGTTGTGCTCAGGAGCTTAGGTGTGGAGGTCTCCTGGCCAAACCATCCTCCTGGGTTATGCCCCATATCCCACTGCCCAGCTGTGCCACCACCTCTGGCTGTAGACTTGTCTGGAAATAAGAAGACAGCTGGGAGATGGGGCATTGGAACCCTTTGGACCACACGTGGGTGACCCAGGGCCGGTCTCACTGTGCCCTCTTAGGGCCTGGGGTCTCATAGGCAAGGGGTGACCCCAGTCTGAGGGCCTGGGTAAGTACACAGAAGTACCCGGCACTGCGTGGCTCCCTGACTGCTGAAGATCAGTGTGCATTAGCCCAAAATGTGCCCACCACATGGCCACTGGGCCCTCAGTTGGTCCAGCTGAGCCAGAGCTGGGCCATGGCAGACGACCGTCTACCCAGTCCCTGCTGAGAAGCAGCAGTGAGGATACCCAGCTTGTGGCAAGACTGGGGCAGTGCTGGCCCGCTAAGGGCCGGGGGGGACTGGGCAAGGCAGGGCTCTGGGGGGCAGGGGCCAGTCCTTACGGGTGGTCTCTTCACCAGGACTTCAGTGGATGCTTGGCGAAAGGAATGAATGGGGCAGACTGGGGTGGGGAGAGCTGTCAGTTTTGAACTTAAGGGCTTTTAATTTAAACTCCAATCTTTACCCAACATGGATACAGAAGCAGCATGGCTCTGGAAGCTTTCAAGGGAGGAATGCTCCAGGGACCTCACCAGCCCACATCACCCATGGTGGGGGGTCCCTAGACTGCAGCCGCTCAAGAGCAGGGGTGGGGGACTGCTTCTTCGGGAGGCAGCAGGCTGACTGCCAGAGTCCCTGCTGTCACCAGGGCTTCATCCACCCACTGGGGGCCCTGCAGGTGTGAGTGGCAGAGCCCCCTCTGTGTACTGCCCGGGCAGGTACCTTTCAGCATCTTCACAGCCACAGTCGTGTACCCCGCTTTGCCTTTCAGCCGGAAGGCTGTGGCTTTGACCACTTTTCCAAATTCGCCTTCTCCCAGAGTTTTTCCAAGCACCAAGTTCTTCCGTGGGAATTCCCACTTGGGATCCTCCTACATTGGGTGTGAAGGAAGAAGAGAGAGAAGAGAGATGGTGAAGGTAAGAGGAAAGGAAGAAGGCAAGAGCCGGCGGGCAAGCTCCAGTGTGCAGACAGGTGACAGTCGCCATGTGCAAGGGCAAGACCCCACAGTCAAGCCCTGAGGTGCCACGACAAGATGCATCCCCCCACAGGAAGGCAGGTGTTGCCACAGACCGGCTGGACTCCGTATGCTTATACCCTCACTGGCCTGCATCTACTGCAGATGCCCTGGGCCACCCCAGGCCCAGGGCCTGGGATCTCCAGTGAGGGAGCCAGGGTTTACTCAGCACCCACAGGTGCTCACAGCCCCTTCCCTGGGAGTCAGGCCCAAGCCTCATGGCACCTCCTCTGCTTTGGACACCAGGCGCTGACAGCGGCCCAGGCTCCAGGACTTCCAAGAGAACTCAAGCGGCACCTGTGGCCCCAGTTGCCTACCAGCCCTGGACTCCCAGCTACAGGTGGGGGTGTCAAGGACACCTTCCTGGTGTGGCAGCCTCTAGAAAGTTGCCACTGTGCCCCTCAGGAACCCCCGCCCACCCTTCCCTGCCAACGTGTGGAAGAGTCTGCTCCCCCCACAGCCCAGCCACTGCCCAGAACTTGCACACACCAGCCTTCCCAACACACCACGCCCACTGAAGACCCCTCTGGCGTGGGGCCTTCCCAGATCTTGAGGCTGGCTCGAAGACCTGAACGCTGGGGATGCTGAAGCCTGTCTGACACTTGCCCTCCCGTCAGCACTAGGTGCCCAGGTCCCCAAGTCTCGCTGCGGCTGGGTGTGGGTATGGCTCCAGGGGCTGCTTAAGATGTGCCTGCCAGGCTCGCCTAACCCAGACACACCACCACTGGGGACCCACTGACCCCCAGGGACCAGAGCCCTGTGTTCTTCCGTCTGGGAGCAGAGGCAGCCTCCTCTCAGCACCACAGCCAGGGGCGCCTTCCAGCAAGCTCCCCAGATGTCCTGGTGTCTCAGCTTCCCCCAGAACCCATTTTGTTTGTTAAGTTACAAAAGAGTCAGTCGTGTCTGTCTCTCATGGACTGTAGCCCACGAGGCCCTTCTGTCCATGAGATTCTCCAGGCACTGGAGTGGGTTCCCATTTCCTCCTCCACCAAGAACCCATAGTCAGGCTCAAAGGTGACAATACAGTCACCAGCGCCCTGGTGTCCATACTGCACTGGATAACGGCTGACTGCACACAGAGACTGGGCTAAGAGGGGATATCACTATTTCTCTTTAAAAGTGCTAAAAACCCAAAGTGTCCTCCCTACTTTATATAAAACACAACTAAGGCCAAAGGGTCGAATAATGTGTCTAAGACCTCAGAGCTGGTCAGTGTGGCCCCTGGGCCTCAGGCCCAGCTCTGGTTTCTCTGCACTCTGGGCTGGAGGCCGAAAATGGACCATGGCTCCCCCAGAGAAGAACCGCTCTCACTGTGCATCTCAGCACAAACCGCCAGGGCATATAAGGCAATCAAATGGCTCATCCCTGGGCCACGAGTGCCATTCCCAGATGTGGTGGCCACAGGGGCCTCCTTCCCGACTGTCGGTTCCAATCACTCAGCAGGTGGGGGGTTTCCAATCATTCAGCAGCCCCCAGTCCCCGTAGCATTTCAGTCTCCTCAGCAAGCACAGTGGCGGGCAGACAGGCAGAGGAGCGGCCTGGTCGGGCAGGAGGTGGTGTCTGAGGCTCCCGCACTGACCGCAGGCCCAGACCAGGCCCAGACCAGGCCCTGGAGGAGGCGGCTCGGGCTGACTCTTCCCCCCTTGGTAGGCCAGTCACAGAGTCCTGGGGCCGGGCTCCCCCACAGATGCCTGAGAGGCCTCTCAGCGCCCCCACTCTCCAAGCCACAGACAGACTCCCCGCCCGGCTGCTGCCACCATGGCCAAGCCCCCCACCTGCCAGTCTCTCTCGCCTGGATGGGGACAGTGTTTCATCATGGGGCTCCTACCCAACAGACTCCCCAACAGAGCGACCTGTGGAAATGAAGGCAGAACATTGGCCTCCAGCCCTAGGGGATCCTATCCTCTGATAGTAAAACTCACACTCCTCCTCAGGGCCTCCCCCAGCCTTCGTTCTCCAGTACTTGGGGCCTCCGCAGGAGAGATCTCAGGTGGGTACAGCATGGCCTGCCCTCTTCTTGGAACCTAACGGCCCAGATCTTGCTCATTTAAATCAGCGCCCATCTTTCTCCACCCTGCTTCACGCTCTCTGCCCCACCCCTGCCTTTTGCCCTCCCTGAAGGGCAGCTCAGTGGAGGTAGAGGACGGCTGGAAGCTCACAGGGTCCTCCCAGTGGGCAAGGGTGCACTAGCCCCAGGGGCCCTGTACTCTCTGTCCCCCCCATCCCTTCCCCAGCTGCCCTAGACCAGAGGCTACCCACAAGGCTCCCTGGAACGGCTGCCTCTCTGGCCCTGCTGCCACACGGAGAACCTCACCGGGATCTTGAAGGTGTCCACCGAGACCTGGTTCTCCATGGAGTCCAGAGAGGGCCGGCGGGCGCCAGATGAGGAGTAGCTGACCGGGAAGGCTTGGGCAGGTCGGCGGAAGGTCATCTCGGCCGAGGCAATGGGCGGCTTGTGGGCGTTCTTGTGGTAGCGGTGGATGCAGAAGGTGGACAGGAGCACAGATACGATGAAGGAGAAGAGCACAGCCGCCGTGATCACTGTGCGGCAGAGCTCATCACACAGGGAGTCTGCGGGTAGGCGGGGGCTGTGAGAGAAGACACCCCAGGAGGGGGACCCCCAACACCCCACAGAGCCACACCTGTAACAGCCAGGAAGTGGCTGCTGTGACCGACTGTGAGCTGCCCGCCAACCCCCCAGACCCGTGGCAGGTACTGTTCTGTATGTTTTTGCTACAGGAGACTGTTATTGCCCTTTTCTGGAAGGAATGAGCATTTATAAGCAGCCTGCCTGAGGTCACTCATCAGAGGTTGTGCACCCCGGCACCCTACCCCCCAACCCTGGAACGCTGCACTGAAGCCAGAGGCCCAGGGGCCCTGGGGGTGGGAGGAGAAGCTCTTCTCCTGCGCTCCTAATATCTTCTGTATTTTATGTTCAATATATAGTGGAGAGGAAAGACAAGTAGCCCAGGATCTGGGCCATGCAATGACCACTCAAATGCCAGAAAAGCTCCCCATGTGTTCAGTGGGGCCCCCCTGTTCTAAAAGAAGCACCTAGAGGGTGCTGGGAGGGGGAACCCAGCTGGCCAATGCCAGAAGCCCAGGCAAGGCTCTACACAGGGACAGTCTGAGGAGATGCTGAGTTATTTGGTGGAAGAACTAATTTTTCAGTCCAATCTTTATTATAGAACTTGAGGCCAGGGAATTCTTTGGTGGTCCAGTGGTTAGGACAGGGAGCTTTCACTGCCGTGTCCAAGATTCAATCCTTGGTTAGGGAACTAAGATCCCACAAGCCTTGCAAAAAAAAAAAAAAAAAAAAGAGGAACTTCGGGCCACAAGGCGGTCTTAGCCCTGAGCCAGCTCCTTGTCTGCACACATGGGGGAACCAAGACCCCAGGGAAGGAGAAGTTCTCCTAGGTATCTCGTCTTCCTGCAATTGTCTCCCTCGCTCCCTGGAGGCTCAGGGAGGCATCGGGATCCCAGCCAGCTGCGCCCCCCCGACCCCAGCACCACAACACACCCTGGCTGTCCTCCGGCTCACAGAAGCACTTCTTCTCCTCAGGGAAGCAGTTGCAGATACCGAAGCCAGCTTTAATCCCCCGGCGCTCCCCAGGCTCGTGCCCACCAATGATGCTGCCGCCCCCTGAGGACAGACACCACCCACTCAGCAGCCCACTCTCAGCCTCCAGGGGGACCTGGCCAGCCAGGACCACCAGATAGGATCATGAGAGGCCCCTCCCCACCTGTCAGCACTCTCAGGCCGAGGGAGCACAGTGCACTCAGAAGTCTGGGTCACCCTGGGCAGGAGCCTCAGCACGCATGTGTATGTGCTAAGTCGCTTCAGTCATGTCAACTCTTTGCAACACAATGGACTGTAGCCCACCAAGCTCCTCTGCCCATGAAATTCTCCAGGCAGAAATACTGAATGGGCCACCAGGCCCTTCTTCAGGGGATCTTCCAGATCCAGGGATCAAACCCATGCATCTCCTGCGTTGGCAGGTGGGTTTCCTTACCACTAGCACCATCTGGGAAGCCGCAGTCACAGCATGATGGGCCCCCAAACCAGCTCCCTGGCCGCATCGGGCAAGAGGAGGAACCCGCAGGCTGCCCTGGGCCCTGGCCAAGGTCCACACTTGGTTACTTTTCAGAAGCAGAAAAGGGGTAGCGGGGGCAGCTGGGAGTCAGCAAAACGGGGACAGGGAGTCATGCCCCATGAGTTGGCCAGGGCAATACTGGAGAGTGTGGGTCAAACCAGCAAGCTCTAGTTTTGGGGGAGGAGCGCCTTTATTCAAACAAAATGTTAGAAAAGGGCTCGGCACTCAAAACCCAGGAACTCGGCTGGTCTGGCTGAAGTCCAGGTGAGAGTCGTTACTGCCCACCCCCCTCCCATCCAGGCTCCTGCTCGCTCAGGTTCACCATGCAGGCTCATCAGGCTGCTTACGGAGGCAGTCCTGGGGGCAGATGTTGGGGTCTCTGCTCTCCACGGCGTCACAGTGGCCATCAGGGCAGGTCCTGATGCTGGGGGAGCAGGTGGAGAAGTTCCTGGTGATCCCTACAACACAGAGTGGACAGGTATGACCACAAGCGAGCAGCTTCCCTGTTCAGACTGCAGAGCCAGGAGGGTCGCACCCCAGGGCCTTCCAGGTCAACCCTGTACCCCACCCCATCCTCTGCAAGGAAGAGCAAACTGAGATCTGAGCAGAGAAGAACCACACACAGAGCCCCACCAGCAGGGCATCCCTGAGATGCAGGGCAGCCAGGATGGTGAGGGCCGGAGGAGCCAGGCAGTCCCAGAGCTGTGCCAGGCTCACATCAGAGAGCCCAGAAGAGGCTGGGACCCTCTCCAGGCCACACTGTGGGTGGGACCCTCAGACTGGCGGGCCCAGCTGGCAGCCAGCCACTGTCCACACCCAAGTCTGCCCAGGTCCCTCCTATTTGGGTCCATGTCCCCTGGACTGAGTCTTCATGGATAGAGCCTCTCTGAAGACCATTCTGGATATTTTGAATTACTTTAAGGTTTGTGTTTTCATGGAGTAAATCCAACTATAAATGACATGTCAACAGTGCAGCCTACCTTAATTCCTCCACTTCTTGGATGCACAGTAATATTACCAAGAGATCTTCGAAAAGGGTCTGTGAACTATGTGTCTAAAAGCACTGGGTGAATGGGGGGAAGAGTGGGGAGAAGGATAGTCAGGGAGTTTGGGATATTCATGTACACACACTATATTTAAAATAACCAACAAGAACCTACTATATAGCACATGGAATTCTGCTCGATATTCTAAAAAAACCTCAATGGAAAAAAAATTTGAAAAAGAATATATACATGTATATGTATAACTGAATCACTGTGCTGTACACTGGAAACTAACACAGCATTGTTCATCAATTATGCTCCAATATAACATAAAAAGTTCAAAAAAAGAAGGCATTGGGTGAATACAGTGGCTCAGATAGTAAAGAGTCTGCCTGCAATGCTGGAGACCTGGGTTCGATCTCTGGCTTGGGACGATCCCTGGAGAAGGAACTGGCTACCACTCCAGCATTCTTGTCAGAAAATTCCATGCACAGAGGAGCCTGGCGGGCTATAGTTCACGGAGTCGCAGACTCAGACACGAGTGAGGGACTAACACTTTTACTTTCACATTCACAACTGCATGTGTATTTATGTGTATACGGGTAGAGAAATGGATATATACATGTTAATTACCATCTGGTCTGGGCACCAATACAGAAATTCAGAGTTTTAGAATAACGTAAAAAGAAAACACACACATCTCAACTTTGGTCCCAACCTTCTCAAGTCTAGAGCGAGTTTAGCCTCAGGCGCCTGTGATCCCATCTGTGATAACAGTTGGAAAGTTCCCTGCTCCCTGCGCTCGACCACCGTCTCCCGGCATCGGGAGCCACAGCAAGGACCGAGCACAGGGGAAGACTCGATGGGCAGGGGTGGGAGGTGTCACAGAGGCTGGCAGGGCCCGCCCGCACAGACCCCACTCCCACTCAGCCCGCATCATGCTCCCCACCGCCTGGCTCTGCCCAGGGCCTACCTTTGCCGTCTCCCTGCCTCCACTCGCACCTGCCCGTCAGAGAGCCCAGGCCGCCGCATTCCTCACATTCGGGCCGCCTCTTGCTGACCGCGCAGGACAGGGGGCAGCCAGGCTCCTCAGGCACGTCTAGGGGTGGCAGAAAGCAGTCCCAGGGGGCCAGCCTGCCACGGGCACCCACGGGTACAGGCAGCACTGGCCGAGCTGTCCCCGCGAGCTGAGCCCAGAGGGGAGGCAGTCACTAAGCTCTGCGGGCGTGAGGTGGTGAAGGGGCTGCTGGGGGAGGGGGTGGCATCACAGTCACACAGTGGGGGCAGCTGGGGGGCTGAGTATGGAGTGGGGATGGGAGGTGGCCACTCAGCCAGGGACACACAGGACACCCAGTTAAACTTGAACTTCAGAGAACAGTGAATACCTGCTTTGTGTAAACACGGCCCTAATACCACAGAGACATAGGGGAGTTTGTCTTCTAACATGCTGCAAAGGCTACACGAGACGTACTTACACCACAAAAACTGCTCGTTGTTTACCTGAAATTCACACTCAGCCTGAGTCCTATATTGCACCCGGCAGCCCTAAAACAAGTGCGCAGGTAGGGCCTGCTGACAGCGCGATGGGCAGCAGGGCCCACCCACAACGCTGTCACTCTGCACTGAACTGTCACACCCCGCCCGTCATCCTTCCAGTGCAGGTGTGTGCTGTCTTCTCATCTTACAGAGGAGGCGGCGCAAGGAAGCCCAGCAGTCGGCGACGGGGTACAGGACCGCACCCTTCTACAGGAACAGCCCGAGGCTCTGCCACGCCCCGTCCACCCTGACCCTTCCCGCAGCCCGGGCACTTACACATCCCTTCCACGGTAACGAGCAGTGGGGCCTGGGCTTGCTGGCGGGTTGGTTTCTCGGCGGCCACCACCGTGTACTGGAGCTGGCCACACTCGGGCCGCTGCAAGGCCTCCGTGTCATTCACAAACAGGGTCCCCGAGGTGTCCTCAGCCGAGGTGACCATCCCCAGGGCGCTGCAGTTGGCGCTGGAGGGCTGCAGCCTGTACTGCACTTGGACGCCGCTGAACTCCTGGCAGTTTTCCACACAGACTTTCCCGATCTAGGCATGGGATCAGGGAACCCTCAGCCGGGTGGCTGGACCACCTGGGACAGTGGCTGGAGGGACTCCGTGCCAGCTTGAGTCCCAGGACAGTTTCCCACTCAGCCCACAGATGGCGGCCCCCAATCTCCCCATCCTTCAGGCCCCTAGAGTCTGTAGACCCATCTGCCTGCCTGGCCTGGTCCTGCGCAGGCCATGACACCACCCTTCACTCCTGTTCCTGGGAGCCGGAGGTGGAAAGAACACAGGGTTCCGGGCTTTGGTTTAGGAACTGGCCCTCCAGGGAGGCGCTTGCTGGCTTGCCCGGCTCACTCCTCACTTGCTCCCTCATTCAGGCACAAAGGCAGCCTGGATGCCTCCCACACACGTCCCTCTCCTCTGGGCAGGCCCATCGTGCTCTGGGGACCACTAGGGTCCATCCTTACTGTCCTGTCTGGGTCTCCTGCCTGGTCAGCCAGAGCACGGCACCTGGGCCATGGTTCACACAGCGGGGTTGCTGTCCCACCAGGGACCTGGAGCCTCCTAAGACTTGGGCCAGAACCCCGGGGAGAGAAGGGATACTTCTCTCGGGATGCCTCATGGCCGCAGTGGCCACTGGGGCCTGGAACTCTCCTTTTCCCTCCCTCACCACCCAAGCTGGAGTTAGGGCTGCTGGCGCTTGAGAGCAGAAGCTCTGACTAGTCAAGGCCAAGGGCTGGGGGACTGGCAGCAGGCACAGGGCCCTCTGCCTGCAGCTACAGGCCAGGCCCTTGCTCAGCCTTGCTCCGGCCCAGGGCAGAGCCAGGCTCCACCAAGCCCACTCCTGATACCACAACAAAACCACCTCCTGGGCTCTGAGCATTTCCTTGTGCACAGCAGGTTCACTTCCACTTTCTCCAGTGATCCTCAAGATTGCCTGAGGTCACCACCTTCAATTTATAATCATACTGGACTTATAATACTAAGGCGGGGCTGGTGAGAGACTGCAGTGTGTGTAAGGCCAGGATGGGACTCAGGTCCCTGCACCCTCCTGAGTCCAGGCTCAGGGAAAGACTTAGTGGGCAGGGCTGGGGGGCATCGCAGAGGTTGGCAGGGCCTGCCCTCCCAGACGCCACTCCCACTCAGCCCTCATCACCCTTCCCACTGCCTGGCTCTGCTGACACATCCCTGGCAATGCCTGTGCCCGCCTCAGCCCCCCTGGACACCCCTCAGGCTCCTCTGCTTCATCATTTCTCACCACCCTTGCCCTCTACCTCCAGGAAAGGCCTGGCAGGGGTGGCAAGTGGGGAGTCTGGCTGTGTCCAAGGGTGGGGCTCTTCTTGTGCTAGGTCCTGAGTGGCTGCCAGGAGCGGAGAGGGCATGGGAACCAACCACAGAAACTGGCAAAGCCGCTGTCCTATTTAGAAGATGACCCTAAATGGGACATGGCCACAGCTATGCCATTAGGAGAATGCAGTATGTTAAGTCATATGCTTGGCGTAACCGCAAGTAAACTTTAAAAAGTGCTTCAGAGAAACATTCTAGAAAGAACTGCACCAAAACGTTAGACACTGGCTGATATGAGGAAAAGAGATTGCTCCTGTCTATCCCTTATATCCTTTTGATGAATTCTTACTACTTTTCCTTTTTTTTTTTCCTACTACTAACCACTATTTTCTCATGACAAATGCAAAATAAGCTCTAGCAAACAGACTTGCAGGAAAGTAGAAAGCAGAAGCACTCCCTGTCTTTCCCTGAGGAGGTCTCCACTCACGCCTGTGTTTGCACACTTGGAAATTTCCGGCAATGAAGACTTGGTTTTGAACATATGGAGCCACCTGCGACCAATACTTCTGCAAAGTACTTTTCCCACTTCATTCACCAGGAACATCTTTCCAAGTTGGCATAGATTTACCTGGCACTGCTCTTTCATTAGCAAAAAATGTAAAAATGCTGAGAAGGGAGAGGCCAAAGAGGGGCCCACGAAGCCCACCAGCCCCTCTCACGACTGCTCCGTTCTCCCACGGCCTTAGCCTCCCTGGCTCTGTGCCTGTTGCTCCCCAGGGAGCAACTCTGTGTGCTCAGGGAGGGGGTGCCCACACATGTCCCCCATGTGACCCCCCCATCCTGGGGGTCGCTGCTCCTCCATTCCCTCCCCAGGTTGGCAAGAGGCCAGGGGCTCACCTGGGCGAAGCGGTGGGCCCGCCTGCTCACCGAGAAGGAGTAGGCGCTGGGCAGGCGCAGGCTGACTGGCAGCACAGACACGTTGAAGTGGAGGACGACGACACCCTCCCCCGGGCCCTGGAAGTCTGAGTCGTTGACCAGCACGGCCAGCTGCACAGCCCAGCTCTCCGAGATGGGGAGGCTCCGGTTGAGAACCAGCCCTGTGAGTGGAGGCATGTGATGATGGGCAGGGGCCCTGCGCAGGGTGGAGACCACTGCCCCACGCTGCTGCACATCTCCTCTGCAAAGCATTCCCTGGACACATGGGCATACGTGTGACAGCAGGTACTTCTACCCACATGGTACACAGACAACAGACCTGGCAGGAGGCACTAAGGTTGAACTACTTTAAACATGAGTCACTGTGCTGAGCTGAGCCCAGAAGACCCTCCTCAGCTAGGAGGTAACCTCAGCGAGGTGTGTGTGTGCACGTGTATAAGAAAGATGCATGTCGGGGGCAAGCACACACAGGTAAAGACCCACCACCAACACCATCACCACCATCAAGGTCCCAGAAAGACTGTCCTGGCCCCTGAGAACTTCTTGCAACAGCACCAGCCTCCTGTGGACCCTCAGATTCCACAGCCTCAAGCACCCGGGAGCTTCCACAATCCTGAGCAGTCACCATGTGCCAAGGCTAAGATCTGCATTCAGTGGAGCACAAAGGAGGCGAGGATCTCTGGGACCACATGGCGTACAGAGTGAGTGTGCAGGGGCAAGGCTGACATTTTCCCTCACACCGAACAGAGGTCATCAGAGGCTTGGTGAGGAAGAAGACGGGAAACAGGATCAGGCCAGGCAGAAAGGGGTAAAGGCACCAGTGATCCTGGGTTCCCCAGAAGCAGGCCCCATACAAGGATCTAAGCACAAGGGGCATATTTGAAAGGTGATCCTACAAAACACAGGCAGGAGGGCAGGCGAGGGAGGCGGGGAGGTTCGGCAACTGATGAGGACACCCTGTCCTGCAGGTGAGCCCTGGGGGCACATGGTGCTTAGCCCTGAGGGTGGGCACATTTCAGAAGCCAGATGGGACAGTCATCCCAGAACCTTCCAATTTGAGGGCACAGAGCTGCTACTGGAGACCAACTCCTGTTAGCAGAGAGTTGCTGGTGGGGGGTCAAGGATCCCTGAGCACTTGGGCACCTAGGAGGTGGCACAGCTGGTGCCAGGGGCCAGAGGGAGACAGGTAGGTGTTGCAGTGAGCCCTGGCTTGGTCAGCACGGGGTAGTGTGGTGGGGTCCTGGCAGGGTCGGTCTCAGCCTTGGGACAGTTCAGGGAGAAAGGACAGCCTGTAAACACCCACCAAGGTGGCCAAGGTGAGCCCAGCAGAGACAAAGGCTGGGAAGAGGGTTGGAAGGGGTGGCCACCTGGGCTGAGAGGGCCAGGATAGGTGTTTACGTGTGCAGGGTGCTGCCCTGCCCACGCAGAGCGGGCCGCCAGTTCCCCAGGGGGCCCCGTCAGGCCACACTGGTCCCCTCTTACTGTAGTCATGCACGGTTGCCCGCACAAAGCTGCCGTTGGCCTGGGCCAGGGTCTCATTGGGCGCGTGCTCCACTCGGAAGGTCCGGAGGGCCTTGGCGTCCCCAGACAGCAGCGTGTTCGTGTACCGTCTCAGGAGCTCCCCGGAGGCTGGCACCACGTCTGCATCGAAGACACGTAACGTGGCTACCACTGTGCCCTGCAAAGAGTACGGGGGCCAGTCAGGGCCCCGAAAGCCAGAGCCCATAGGAGGGCACGTGCCCCACAGATGGATCAGGTGTGTGTGGTCAGAGCTGGCTCCAGGGTCAGACTGACCAGGGTTCAAGCTGCAAGGGGCCCCCAGCCAGCATGCTTGTCGCCCTTCCTGGGCCACTGCACCTCACCTCTGCAACAGGTGCGATGGCATCTCCAGACTTCCCGTGATTATGGGTTAGAACAGACGCCCTGGTGCTCTGTGGAAGACCTCATTCAGGTCCCCACAGTGCAGAGCGGGCAGCCCAGCTCTCCTTCAAGGAAGCTTGGCCCCGCACAGTGGAGGAGTTAGCTCAGCATCATGGAGTGACAGACGACAGAGCTGGGACCTAGGCACAGTGTCCACCAGAATGCTCTCCTAAAGCTTCTTCTGTACCCCAGGCTGGATGGGGTCATGAGGCGGGGTTCTGAGTAAAGTCACAGGTCATCTCTGCTCTCACTACTGACCAGGCTCCAGTGTCATCATGGAGTTGCCCTCCCAGGCTCATGAGACACTTCCCTACACCATGTGCTTTCCTCCTGCCCATCCATCCACCAAACCTGCTCCGGGGCGCCCAGAGAAGCAGGCAACCACCGCATATCCGACCCGACCCTCCCCTTGCTCCCGCCAGCCTGCCGGCTGCAGGATAGCCCAGGGCCCAGCAGGTGGCAGTCACGCTCCGCCTGCGCGGGCCAGAGGAAGGCGGGCCCCGATGGGCGGGGCGGCGCAGGGACATCCCTGTCAGATCCACTGACCTGTCTTCCTCCACTCCGGGGTGCCCTCCCTGAACTCACTGGCCCTCCCTTGACGGGCTGACAGCCCGAAGAAGGGAACGCGCTCCTGGCAGATGTCCTCTCGTCTCCTGGGGGCAGCGCGCCCCGCCCGTGCAGCAGCACCGTTGTGCCCCTCTGATGTGAGCCCTGCCGGTTGAGCCAGAGGCTGGGCACCCCTACTCCCAACCCCACCGGCACCCCAGCCCCTCCCCTCGCCCGCCTCCCAGGGCAGGGGTCAGCTCGGTGCCAGTGGGGCTGGTCCTCTCTCCTCCTCAGCCGTCTTGGAAATCAAGAAAACCCCAACAGAGAGACTGATGGACAAATGAGAGACGAGTAACTAGAGTGGTCAGCCACATGACTGGATGGCTGGGTGGACAGCTGAACAGACCAAGTAACAGATGACGAATGGAGGGACCCAGATGCCCAACAGAGAGGCGACAGACACTAGAACGAGCACCAGACAAACGCATAGGCACCTCCTTCCGCTTGAACTCCACCACGGCGCTGGCGCTGTCGACGCCCCCGAGGAAGGTGGGCGCAGAGTCGTCCTCGTCGTACACGGTCACGGGGAAGGGCACCATCACCTCCTCCTCGCGGGCGCCCACGAGAACCGTGCACGCGGCCACCAGCTCATACTTCTCCCGCTGCTCGCGGTCCAGGGCCCAGCGCGTGCTCACCTCCAGGCTGTCCGGATCGCAGCGGAAAGGCAGACTCTCACCTGAGCACCAAGCAGACCAGCAACCCCGGGATGACCCCGAGCTGCGGGGAGGGCGAGCTGCCTTCCTCAGGGGCCCACAGGAGAGGAGACAGAGCTGGGGTGCACGCTGGCCCTGGGCCGCGGCCCCTCTTCAGCTTCACACCAAGCAGTTTGCAGTGAAGACTACGCTCTGAGCGTCACTGTGCCTGCAGCCTGCACTGGTGCTGCTAGGGAAGAGCAGGGACCAGGAGGTCTGCCTCAGGTCCTCAGCCTGATCACCTAGGAGGGGCACACCCCTTCACACACCCTGCCTGCCTCCTCTGTGGCAGGGCTGGCACCAGTCAGGCTGCAGGCCCAGAGATCCAGCTCCTAGCATTTGCTGGTTTTCGAAAAACTGTTAGCAATTTTCTTAACTATGGAAGCAAGACGTGCTCATTTTAGAGAATGTGAGAAAAAAGCCACAATTTCACCACTTGAAAAC
The DNA here is from genome assembly GCF_014754425.2 of Oryx dammah. NCBI lineage: Eukaryota > Metazoa > Chordata > Mammalia > Artiodactyla > Bovidae > Oryx > Oryx dammah. The sequence continues at coordinate 2,038,622 of NW_024080471.1, forward strand.
CAAGATGGGGGACATTTCATGTGATTTCATGCTAACACACACGTTTCTGACTGCCTGGTTTGGATCCCTGCCCTATACACCTGCAGGCTGTGGGGCCTGAGGCTGACGGCTCTGTCTCTTTGTGTTTCAGTTTCCTTGCCAGAAGATGAAGTGGAAGTTGCTCAGCTGTGTCTGACTCTTTGCGACCCCATGGACTATATATACAGTCCATGGAATTCTCCAGGCCAGAATACTGGAGTGGGTAGCCGTTCCCTTCTCCAGGGCGGGGAGGGGGGTCTTTTCAACCCAGGGATCGAGCCCAGGTCTCCTGCACTGCAGGCGGATTCTCTATCAGCTGAGCCACGAGGAAAGCCCCAGAAGATGGGAGGCTGTGTTCGTCACCAGACACTGCGGTGAGTTCAATGACTCACTGCAACCTGGTGAGGGGAGGACCAGTAATAACTACATACTCCTCAGCCCAAGCCTGTCCTGGAATTGATCCTCCAGAAATGACCCAGAAAGGGGGAAAAGCGGGAGGCTTGAAGGTCAACAGTGACCACCCCATAGCCAACCTCAGGAGGGCTGTCCACTCCACTTGGTGGAAAAATCACATCAAAGCCACGTATTACATGTGGATTACACGTGGATTACATGTTTCCCTCTATTGCTTATGGTTACAAAAACAGGTTTTATTTTTCTTTTAAGTGAAAAAGGCTGCACACTAAACCATAAGCTTTGGGGACAATTTTGCACAAAGACATCCATCCCTGTTGCAGGATAAATGAAAGGACGCTGGGAGTGTGAGTGACTACTTTCCTCAAACTACTGAGGTTTCCTCGAACGTTATGACCATGTGTGGGTGCCATCAACCTGGTGCGAATCCAGGCTTCATTTCCTAGCCGACCAGCATAGTAAGTGTCCCCTTTAAGTCCCCTTTAAACTGTCTAATGGCACCTCACTCACGGCGGCTCAGTTGCCTTTTCTCATCTCCACTCGAATCCAGTGCCCTTTCCCTACCCCATATCCATGTGGCCTCCCCAGGGCCATCGTATATTAGGACCATCTTGTGATAAGGTCCACTGTCCTTACAGTGACTCAGGCGGAATCCTGGAACCATGCTTTGTCCCCTCGTGAATCTCTCAACACCCCACATTCAACTCCCCAGGAAATCTTGCTGGATCTTCCTGCAAAAACATGCCCAGAACCTGCCTGCTTCTTGTGACCTAAAGGCTTCCACCCTCAACTCCAGTCCTCATCCTCTCACTCAAGGATTTCTCCTGCCTCTTAATTGTTTTCCTGCTTCCTCCAAACCACTCATCCCAAATCATTTCTCACACATCAGCCAGACTAACCTTTTAAAGGGAAGTTATATCCTGTCAATGACACCCTCCCCCTCCCCCTTTGCAAATACCTTCTATGGCTCCCTAGTCCCCTCACCAGGAAGTCCTGCCCCCTCCCTTGAATTTTTCTGCCCTCAGCAGCCTCTGCCCTCCCCTCCAGCTACACTTCCCTCTTGGCACTTTCAAAGGAGCTCGCCCTGCTTGCTGGGCACCCTCCTTTACCTTGCTCCAGCCACCTGACTTGGGACAGTGGTCTCCACCACTCTATGCCCTCTCAGCTTTACCTCCCACCTAGTCCCTTCAGAGGCCACCGAACGTCCTTAGCGCCTGTGTGGTCTCCACCTGCCACGGGCTTGGAAGGTCCAGACAGGTGGGATTTGGGCCTGAATTGTTCACTGTTTCATCCTTGGTCCCGAGAACCATGCCTGGCCTGTGGCCTGCATACATGAGATACACATGGACCTCTGAATGAATGGGTGGTGCAGAGTCAACTTGGACAGCTCATGTAGGAACCGCAGCACTGTGCCTGGCCCTCGGTAGGCATCGAGGAAGGCTCCATGCAGCTGACACTCACCTCCCAGGAGCCTGTAGGCCACGCTGATGTTGGGGCAGAGGAACTGCACGGGCAGCAGGCGGAACTGGTGGAAGGTGCCGGGGGGCCTGTTCTCCCGGATGCGGAAGGACAGGCCTGACTCGGGGAAGCAGAGCTCCCGGGGTTTGAGGGCGCCGCAAGCTGGGAAGGAGGCATTGATAACGGAGAAGTACACTCGGGCACAGCCCGGCCACTGGCATTCGGCCTCACGAAGGGACGCGGTTGACAGGAAGACCCGGAGATAGACAGTAAGCAGTGGGAAGCCGCCGTCTGCAGAGAGACAAGTCAGGTCCCACTGGGGCGTCAGCCACACCTGCCTAGCTGGGACCTGAATGGGGAGAGGACAGAAGCTCGGGGCTGGTGCAAAGCCTAGTCCTCACCAAGGCCCGCAGGGCTCTGCTGGGCACCCCGCCCTGGCCCCCACCTCCTGCTTGCCCCCTACGGCCCTGGACTTGGGATCTGGCAGCCTCAGGGCCCTGTGGCTCTGTTCCCTTGTCCTACGGGTGCCTCACAGGCCCACCTCTCTGGTTATTCCAAGTTTAAGTTCAAATACCCTTCCTCAGAGAGGTGCCCTGAGCCCTGGGTCTAAGATGGAGTTCGTCCCCAAGGCGGGCTCTTGGCACCTCAGGCGACCTCCCTTCCCTCCCTCATCCACTGCCCCAGGCACTTTCTTTCTTTTCTCACTTTTAAAAACACTGCAGGGGTGGGATTGGGTGGGAGGTGGGAGAGAGGTTCAGGAGGGAGGGGACATATGTATACCTGTGGCTGATTCATTGTGATGTATGGCAGAAGCCAACACAATATTGTAAAGTAATTATCCCTCAATTAAAAATAAATAAAAATGAAACACTTATTCTATTCTATTTTTGCCCGGGCTGCTGCTTGTGGGATCTTAGTTCCCTGACCAGGGACTAAACCCAGGACCTCAACAATGAACGTGCAGAGTCCTAACCACTGGACCCCCGGGGAATACCATGCCAGCCCTGCAGAGACACAGACTTCCCCATTACCTAGAGAGGGGATTTCTGGCAAGTTCCATCATGGAGGCACTATAGCAACCCCCCTCCAACCCATCTGGATCTCAACTGGGGCAGGGGCTCTTCCTGGGCCTTCTATCTCAGCCGTAGGGAAGCGTCCCCGCCTCACATCTGCTCCTGCCATACTCATCAGTCCTCTGCTTCTCCCTAGCCTGTCCTCTGTTGCTCTAGTTCCCTGCTGTGGTTAATAATTCTCCATATAAACTTTCTCTGTTCTAATTACCATGATTTCTCTCCTGACTAGAGCTGGCAGGTGCATGAGGACAGAACATGCCTCCTATGAAACTCAGACCCTCGGCAAATTCCACTCTGGCAGTACTGTTCACAGCACAGTGCCTGGCTCTCAGCACTCACAGGAGTTCAGGGCTGGCGTGAGGGTCCAGGGAGGCCCTGTCTGTGGAGCAGGAGGTGAGGTTGTGATCACCATTTGGTGCCACAAGGCAGCACTCTGCTCCACAAACACCCTCCTCCCAGTGCCAGGGCTGCACGTGAGCTTCACTCCAGCTTGGACCCCTGCTCTGAGCAGCCGGCCAGACCTTCCTCCTGTCCACTTTCCTCCCTGGCACCAGGCCCCAGTCCTCACCAGGTGCCAAGGACAGCCTGCTGCTGATGGCAAGGTGGGCTCTCCGTGCAAACAGCTGCTTCTCCACCAAGTTCCAGATCATCCGCTAAATCAACATCTTGGGATTTTTCTAGCCTTTCTTAACTCTTCTCTCACAACCCCACATCTCTGTTAATCCAACTGGAAAAGACATTTGGAGCCAGCATGGAGTGAGCCCCTCAAGTCCTACACATAAGTTCTCCAAAATCCCAACAGCCTCAGAAGGCCTGAGGGTCCTCAGTGGTCCTCAAGCTCATCCTGGCTCCCTCACGGGCTGAACAAAGAAGACAGGCCAGCCCCACCTCACTCCCTAGGAGCTGTGTGATGGGTGCTAAGGAGGGACAAGGAGAGGGCGGGGCGGGGCGTGGGTAGTGAGGCGTGTGGGGGTGGGGTCAGGGCCCCCCCTTACTGCGGATGTTGAGCTTCTCCCAGGAGCTGTGGTCCAGGCTCTGGTTAAGGTAGAGAAGCCCCGTGTCCTCCTGGATGCGGACCCAGTCGTTCTCATGCAGCCGCGTGCGGTAGGCGCCGTAGAGGTGCTGGCCCAGGCGGAAGCTGGGCACCTCCTCCGGCACGTCCCGCAGGGCGTGGACATAGAGCAGGGGCGTGCCGGCTGGCTGGTCCACGTATAGCTTCTCCCAGTAAGCGTCCCTGGAGAAGTAGAGTCCCAGCGGGGCTGTGGGAGGCAGGGAAACACGTGAGGGAGGGAGGGAGGGACGACCACGGTGACCGAGATGGCAAAGCCCAGTAGTCCTCCCAGGCAGATCAGCTTTCCCAGCGGCTTGACTTCACATTTTAGTAATAGTTTCCTTGTGGGCCAAAAAAGAAAGCCTCACTAATTTAAAATTCTGATCTAAGTAGGTCTTTCTCCTCTGTAGTCCTAAGAACATCAACACACAGTTATCTGTATAGCTAAACACTAGCTGCAAATACACTGCTTAAAACAGAAAAAGGAGGAAGTGAGGAAGCATAAACAGTTACAAAATCATCCTCAATTACCCAAGATAGATAAGCACGTAAACCACTCGGCTTTCACCCAGGCTTCTGCACAAATCACCTGGAGCCAGAGTTTTCAAGTGTACAAGATGCTGCCAGACAAGCAGAGCAGGCAGGGGTCCCCAAAGATGAACTAGGGCACTTTATAAGTAACAACGTGTGTGCACGCTAAGTTGCTTCAGTTGTGTCCGACTCTTGGTAACCCTATGCACTATAGCCCTCCAGGTTCCTCTGTCCTTGGAATTCTCCAGACAAGAATACTGGAGTGGGTTGCCACGCCCTCCTCCAAGAGATCTTACTGACCCAGGGATCAAACCTGCATCGCTTACACGTCCTGCATTGGCAGGTGGGTTCTTCACCACTTGTGCCACCTGGGAAGCCCCTATAAGTAACAGAATATTCATCTAAAGTCAAACATGCTTCTACCATAGTACCGAAAAATTCCACTCCATTTATCTGAGAAAAATGAAAACATGTCCGTCAAGTGATTTGTTCACAAATGCTGGGGTTATTCACAGAGCCAAGAACTGGAAAGAACCCAGATGTTCTCCAGCAGGCGATCAGATAACAAATCTCGGTCCATCACACCACGGAACCCTATGCAGTCAGGACGGGGCACAAACTATTGATACACACGACAGCCTGGACACATCTCATAGACATCCTGCCAAGTGGAAGGAACAGCACAAAAGAATCACATGGCACCATTCCACACTCATTTTAGGCGACAGAAAATCAGTCCTGGGTGTTCATTGGAAGGACTGATTTTAAAGCTGAAACTGCAATACTTTGGCCACCTCATGCGAAGAGTTGACTCACTGGAAAAGACTCTGATGCTGGGAGGGATTGGGGGCAGGAGGAGAAGGGGACGACAGAGGATGAGATGGCTGGATGGCATCACCGACTCGATGGACATGAGTTTGAGTGAACTCCGGAAGTTGGTGATGGACAGGGAGGCCTGGCGTGCTGCAATTCATGGGGTCACAAAGAGCGACTGAACTGAACTGAACTGAACCAGTTGGGGGTGGGGGAGGCAACAGACTAGAAAAGCAGGGGGCACATTTTGGGAAACATATAGGTTTCATGTCCTGATGGGGTCACACAGGCACAACCATTTGTCAACAACATACAGCCAAGATTTCTGCGTTTCAACCTGTGTAAACGTGGCCTAAATCCATCACCAAGGGGCTGTGAGTAGAGCTGTAAAATGCCAAGAGGAAGAGCGATGCTGACCATGGCCACGCTGGGTAAACCCACGGAGCGCTCAGCCTACTACTCTCTTGACTTGGTGTATGTTCAACATTTTGCATCATGAAAAGTTATTTTTAAATAGTAAGAAGTTTTTAAAAGATGGGTAAACGAGCAGGCGATGCTTAAAAAAACCATTGAAAACCTGCCAATATTCTCCACAAAGCACAAAAATTACTACCGCACAAAGCAAACACGAGAAACACTGTACTTGTGTGTAAGTACGGGTTCTCTTTTCAATCAATTTGTTTCCACCTACATTCTGCTTCTCCTGCAGCCACCAGGGTGAGTGGTTGGTCCACTCCGCACAGTGGAAGACACCCTGGGGCTGCCTGGGTCCTTGAAGACACACATGTGTGTGGGAAACAAGTGCCCAGTGGAGTCAGGTGAGGAGAACAGGTTAAGACCTTTTGGATTGAAACAGTAAGAAAGCTGGAAGGTTACCAGCACTGTGCCAGGTCTCCGAAGGATGACTTCAAAGGCAGCCCGGCTGGGAATGCCAACTTGGAGGGAAGTGTGCATTGATTGGGTCCCGCCTACCCAGAGTGGGTGCTGCTCTGCCAGACAGGCCTGGGCCACGGAGCCAGCAGGAGAGGGAGGAAACAGGAAGAGAAACAGAGGGAGAGAGAGGGAAGGAGAGAAAAGACAAAGGAGAGTAAGGAGTAAGGGGGAGACGATGGAGGAGAGAGATGCTCTGGCCAGTAGTCAAAGGCCTGGCCCTACACACCCAGCACTAAAGACAGAGAGGGAAGGAGGGGGCTGCAGGCACGGCGCTGACCTATCATCAGACCTTTGGAAAACTGCTCCCTAGGAGTGCTGTCCCTGGAGTGGGACCCAGAATCACTGGGCCTCTGCAGGTGAGGTACTGGGAAAGGCAGCTGAACTCCAAGGAGCTGGCCCTGTGCCCAAGTCGGGCTCTGCACTGTGGCCTTCCTGCTCCGCCGCCTCTTGGGGGAGGGGATCCACCCAGAACATCATGCTGCCTGCTATCCAAGGGGGTGGCAGTTCCAGGAGCCCCAGGAGGAAGTCACCCTGAGGAACTCTGGGGAGGGAGTGCTGAGACCTGACTTCCCCTGCCAAGGGTCTCACTGGTAGAGACCAGGACAGGAGCCGCCCACACATGGCTGGATGCCACCCTCCTGTCCCACAGCCTTCCAACTGGCCACGAGGACATGGGCTGCCTCTCAGATGCAGTCAGGGTGCTCATTTCTTTGGGATTTAGTAGACAACCCTAGCAGGGACGGCTGGCAGCTCAGAGAACTGAGTCAGCCCTAAATGGCCTCAAGACTGGCCTTGTCCAGGCTTCTGTGAAAGGGCAGCCAATGGCATCAGCTCGGAGCAGGCCTTTTGCAAGCTGGGCAGAGTGACAGGCCGCAGCTGACGGATCCTCCTGCACAGCTAGGATTCACTGCACTGGCTCGCGCTTCCTGAGAAGGACATAGTTTGGGGTCCCAAGAGGACCCTACGGCACTGCTCATCACTGCTCTTGTGACAAAGGCAGGAGTGCCCCTGTGGTGTTTCCTCAGCCAATGGGAGGGAAGAGGCAGCTGCAGAGGGGCTCCCCAGTGGGGCCTGGCTGCCGCTGCCCACCTCTAGTGCACTGGAGCCCCACTGCACTGCCTGGTAGAGTAATAACCCTGGGTCTGCCCTCCTCACAGAAATCAGAAGGGCTCCCAGCCCACAGCGGCCCCCTGTCCCGCCCCAGTAAGGCCAGGTCTGGGAAGGCAAAGTGGGGGTCAACACCAGACCCAGGCCTGCTGCCCCAAGACAAGTGCCTGATTCATAAGCAGCAGCCAGGCTTCCTTTCCCTCCAACACTCCATGAAGGTTGGAAGTCAGAGGGTCTTGGGGGAGCTCGGGTGGGCTGTGGGGGGCTGGGGAAGGGGCTGGGAAGACGATGCTCACGGCCCCATGGACAGGAAGAGGAGTGGCTTGCTTTTCCCTCCACTGCCACCTTCTCCAGAGGACCTGGCCCACCGCATCTGCCCACCTCGCCTCTCAAAGGTACAGAGTGGGGTGAGTCTGGCCAGGTGGACCCACACAGCACAAGGCCAGGCCCCATGCACACGGTGACCCTCCGTTTTCTTTGCAGCCCCAGAAAGAGCTGCTGATGGGATCACTGCTTTACAAGCAGCCACCGGGACAGGACAGGAAGAAAGTTGTTTGTATGCTCGAGGGCACATGCATAGCCAGCCAGGGGATTGGGATTCAGAGGGCCGTCTTTCCAGCGGCACAGACCTCACCGGCCTGCTCAACCCCATGTCACACAGTCCGGAACCCACGGTTACTGTGCTCACCCTCCACCCCCACCCCAAGCCCTGAGTGGTGACCACAAGTCAGGGACGCTGGCCTGCAGTAGAAAGCAATCCCTGAGGGCATACCGTCTCTCGGGAAGCTTGACTTTCTGGCCACAAAGAGAATGAGAAATTCCCAGTGGCTTGACAGGGTGGTGGCCTGGTGGCAGTCCAGGCTCGTGACACCATGCTGGGTGGGAAGGGGGCTCTGCTAGGGCCGGGCTGCCAGCCTCTTCCTCATCCTGGCAGAAAGGTGAGCACCAACCACTAGTGATCTGAGATGCTGCCTGCAGGGCCCCAACCCCAGAGCTGCAGAAGACTCGGCTGGTGGGGAGTAGGGAAGCCCAGGGTGGGTGTGGGTAGGCCCCCAGATGGCACACAGCCGAGGGCAGCCTGTGTCTGCCAGCCTGCCTGGCCACCAGTTCTCCTTGGTGTGTCAGAGCCCTCCATGGCGAAGTGAGGTCTACATTCTGGTCCCTGGAGTACTGGCAAGGATGCTGTGGGAAGCCTGCACCCACATCAGCAGAGTATCATGACTTCTGCCTCCTTATTCTCTTAGGATATAACCCCTGTGGCCTTGGTCAGCTGTGCAAGAACCGGCGGCCCTGGGAGCCACCCGTGGGGGGCCCTTGCAGATGGGTCTTCTAAGCGGGGTGAGATGCTCACTCCACCTGCCAGGTAGCGAGGAGCAGATCCAGAATGGGGCTCCTCCCTTCAGGCCCCCTTGAGCACATGTACTATCAATGGTCGGGGGGCTGGGAGGTGCCTGAGCTCCAGGGAGCCCCCACCTCCGAGCTGGTCCAGTCCCCACCACACAGATCTCACGTGCAGGATGAGAGCACTGCCTGCTCTCATCTCTGAGCCAGGTCCTACGGGATCCATGTGGGGCCTGGTCTGTTGCTGCCAAAAGGGATTTGTGGGTTGGGCGTTGATTGTGAACAGAAACAGTCTTAAATGCACTTAAAATGCTTCCCAGGTGGTCCCTGCTCAGGGCATGGCCGCCTTAATGCTCCTCCTTGTCACAGACACTTTTAGGTGGAAAAACACATGGTCCAAGTCAGGGAATGAGGGTGCGGGTGCAGGCAGGGCTGGCCTCAGGTGGGTGTAGCCTGAGGAGACCACAGGTCCCCGTGCTTGGTTTAATGCTCTCCTGTTGTTGTCCTAAAATAATTCATAATTCTACAACAATCTGCATGCCATGCTGGGCCCCCCAAATGACAGGGCAACACCAGAGGGTGCAGGAGAAGAGCCCAGAATGGGCCATCAGAGGTGTCCAGTTTCCTGGGCTGTGCAGCCTTTGTAGAGTTCTGGCCTCCTCTGGGCTTTGCTTTCTCTTGACTGTGAACAAGAGAAGGGCAGGCTGGGAAGAGAAGGAGCTGGGGCAGGTGCAGACAGGCCTCACCTTTGCACAGGTACACGCGGTATGAAGTTATCACTTCCAGTTTATAATCACTGGGCAAACCCCTTCACTGTCCCATTAAACAGGTAAGAACACAGAGGCTGGGAGGTAGGTGAGAAGCCTTCCCAAGACCAAACAGCTGGAGGTTGGGCATCTTGGGGTTTGGTACGATGACTAACAAAGCGGCGATGGGACTCAGGACCAGAGCAGACGCCAGCCCCTCCGGGAAGCCCCAGGCCCAGCCAGCTGACCACCCCTCCCTGCTGGCACCGTTTTGCCGGGAAGGGCTTCTTGACCAACCTCTGATGATAGTCTCCCCTGGAACTTGAGGCAGGTCGACACAGCAGGACTTGCAAAACGTGTCCCACCCGCGCCATCTACCCCTGAATGCTGCTGGGTGACAGGGTCCTCCCCCCACACCTGGTCTCACGTTTCTGCCTCAATAGGGGTGGCCAGCACCACCTGGGGTTCTGACCCCTCAAGTTGCTCTGGCATCACACCAGGGAGTGAGGAGCTGGGCTTTGCTCTCACAGGAGCGGGTAGGGGCCCCACACTGCTCACGACATACCTGCCAGAGGCCCAGCTTGCTGCTTGTATTCGCAGAGACCCCAGGCCCCCTTTATGGCCTGTGTGTGTATGTGAGTGAGTGTGTATGCCCAAGTATGCAGCAGGAAAGAAAGACAAGCACGGGGGCCCAAGATCCCATCTGCTCCCACCCTGCCTCACCCCTGCCGGAGAAGATGTGCAGCTAATGCTCAGTGGGGACAACGGGCTGTCCTGCTCCAAGCAGGGCCTCCTCCAGCATCTTTACAAGCAGAGCCAGCAGGCATGGATGGTCTCATTCAGCGCACGCAGTCACCAGCCTTTTGGTATCCTGGAAAGGCAGTCTTCAATGTCCCACACCTGGCTGGATGTGTCATTTACTCACATTTGTATGCAGAGAGAAGCAGGCCCGAGTCTCTACTTCACTTTCACTCATTCAACCGTCCACAAGCTCAGCGCCATGTGAACACTCACGTGCACTCCTACCCACACCCATCACACTCGCACACATTCTCAGACCTGCCCAGATGCTGTGAGTCCCCTCCTGGGCGGTGGAGGACCATGCAGGTGGACGAGGGTTTCTGCTTGTCACCCCTCACTTTTGCAGCACAGGGTGTGGGGACATCCTGCATGCCCCTCCTCAGTCCATGCCAAATGCACGCAGCCCCTTGGCGCTAGCGTAGCCCGTGCCCTCGCCCTTTGATCACCTCCCACAGCCCCCAGATGCACCCATTGCCAGCCTCTGCGCACCAGCCTCAGCTCCTCCGTGTACTGGAGGGTCACCTCCCACTGGCCCCGAGGCGGCAGACCAGTCCTGGCCCCTGCAACCCAGCCAACTTCTCAACATGCAGTGAGCTGTGACCCCACTCTGGGGAGGGAGCCCCTTCCCCGAGCTCCCGCCCTCCGCCTCGGGGTGGCCCACAGAGCTCTCCTACACTCATCATTGCCAATCAACTCTTATGTTAACCTCCTCTGGTCCAGTTGCTGTGTGGGTGTCTTTGGATTGGACCCAGACTGATACACACATCTCTCTTACACTTAGCATCTCACATGCACGTTCTCTCACACTGTTGCAGACCCACCCCACCTCCCCCATCCTCTTGCTCATTTGGTGACACATACCAAGCCTAACCAGCCCTGAATGCAGGCTCACCTCACCAGTGCCCCCCGGTCAGCCCTGGCCACGAGGGGTCATGCACAGCTTCCCTGAGGTTCCTTCGACCTCCTTGCTACCCTTGACAGAGGATGTGCTGCCAGCCCAGATCCAGGCAGGTGCTTCCTAACTGGGCACCCTTGACTAATCAGAGTGAGTAGCAGTCACCGTGGTCATCCTACACCAGGCCCCAGACAACGAATGTCCTAGGACTGCAATGTAAAAGCCAGAATTTGGGGCTCTCAAGAGAAAAACACAAGGGGAGATGGTCTGATCTAAGACCTGAGAGGGGTGACCACACTGCCCACATTTGTGTGCAAAGCAGCACCTTCCTACAAAATCCACTCACAGGGCAGCCCTGCTCCTGCCTGCGACGAGCACCAGATCCTGCAGATGACAGCTTTATTATGGCCTAGCACAATCTCCTTAACAGACGGTTTCCTAATGCCATCATCTTTGCCGGGAACAGGAAGCAGGCCTCATGGACTCCTCCCCAGGGACGGCCCCCTCCCTGAGGGCCAGCTGTCCCTGTGGGGGGTCCCCCCAGCCCCACCGCCCAGACAACAACTTTTGGCACCATTACCCTCTCCTCATCCGCCCCACGCCCCTCCTCTCATATCCTGTTCACGTTTTCTCTTTATTCTAGTTGAATATTTGATATGTACAAACAGTGTATTTTGCAGAACATTTATGTCAAAATAGTATTCTGCAACAGACACTCAACTGGACACTTAGCAACAGTGCTGCCCCTCCCACACCCCCCCTTCCACCTCATCCACTCGCAGCAAACATGAATCTGGGTCTGTGTTTTCCTTGCCTTTCTTTTTAAATCACTTTTACCTCATTCTTGAAAGGCACTTCTGAGCAGAGAATTCTGTGTGTGCATGAGTGCGCACTCATGTCCAACTCTTTTGAGACCCCATGGACTGTAGCCTACCAGGCTCCTTGCCCATGGAATTTTCCAAGCAAGAATATCTGGAGTGAGTTGCCATTTTCTCCTCCAGGAGGATCTTCCCGACCCAGGGACTGAATCTGCATCTCCTGCACTGGCAGGCAGATCCTTTAGCATCTGCGCCCACTGGGAAGCCCACTTGGGAAGCCCTGAGACTTCTACAGGACAGTTATTCTGTCCTTCAAAAGCACAATTCCGTGGTCCTGCTTCTGGGGTCTCTGTACTCGTTCTAATGGTCCCTTCTTGGTACTCTCTTCTCTCTCCTTGCTTCAGGACCTCCTGTGTTTGGTACTCTCCTGTTTCACTCTGATGAGCCAGCCTGCTCACCCCCATGTGGGTTTCCTCCGTCTCAGCTAATCTTCTAGGTGTTCTCTCCAGAGTCTCCTTAAGCACATGGCAGCCAGTCCCACAGCTCGAGAGGCTGCCTCTGGGCCAAGGACTGCCATGCTCACCAGCCCTGAGCTCCTCCCGAGGACCAGAGCCATCCCTACCAACTCGCTCCACCCTCTCCCTCATCTCAGTTCAGCTTAGAGGACCACCTAGCCCTCCCTGAGCCCACTCTTTTTTTTTTTTTTTTGCTGTACTGGATCTTAGCTGTGGCATGCAAGATTTGAGTTCCCCGACCAGGACTGAAGCCAGGCCTCCTGCTTTGGGAGCACAGAGTCTTAGTCACTGGACCACCAGGGAAGTCCCTCCTTGAGACCACTCTTGACCCCATAGGCCCCTTGCCCCAGAGCAACCAGGTCAGTCAGGTCAGGTCACAATCTGCCTGAAAAAACTGTCTGAAAGAACAAACTAGTGAGTGAAACAACCAATGACTCTAGGAAGAAACAAACTCATACATAAACGGTTTCACGGACAAAGTGGCAGGAGGTGGGGGTGAGGGTAACGGCTGGGCATATTTGGAAAACACTGAGAATCTGGGATAGGAGAGGGGGTAGGGGATCAGAGAGGTGGGTGAGATCACCTTGGCCAAGACCCCCAGGCTTGGTCTGACAGGCACCAGGAGCCACAGGTGGGTGGCCAGTGGCAGGATGAGCCCAGTGGAGCCTCGTGGATGCCCCCCATCCCCAAAATGCCCATGAGGCTCGCGTGGGGCACACAGAGCCCTCTAGTGCATGACCCGCCTGGGTGAGGCCCGAGTTGGCATTGAGCAAACAAGCCCTGAGGACAGCAAAGAACGAAATCACTCACCACGGCTCAGGAAATGAGGACCCAGTAACTGAGGAACACTGCCAACAGGGAGACGCTAGGCAGAACGGCACACATGTGCACACACACACGTGTGCACTCACACGCAGGGCCACCCTGTGGGATGCTCCACACACCCTACAATCTCCATGTTTTGTCCCAGGTGGAGGCTAGTTTTGCAAGGGATTGTAATGTAATTTCTGCTTTTTAGGAAAAAAGCACAGGTCAGGAGAGCCTGTGCCTATGAGCGCAGAGAGGGCCCCGCAGGCTAGCCCCACTGTGGCCAAAAGTGGGACTGATGGGATGCTCTGTTCCTCCTGTGTGTGGCCATAAAACCATCACCACCATCACCACCATCACCACCATCACCCAACCCCAATCACCACCCCCAGCTACACCATCACCACTATTCTCCCCACAACCACCATCACCTTCACCCCCCACCTACACAGCATCACCACCACCATCACTAACTTCACCTGAACTCAGCCCCTCACTATATTATCATTCCCACAGCCTAATCACCGCTGACATCACAACCACCACAACCACACCTCACACCTTCACCCACCACTGCTGACCATGCCTACACCATCGCCAGCCACCATCACTCCACCCTCCAACCATCATCACCATCATCACTCTGCCAGGCATCCAGAGGCTTCCAAAGGAAGCAGCTTTGCCAGGTTTGACCCACATAAGATGTGGGAAGAAAGCTGGACTGGAAAGACCTACCAGGCCAGCCCTGGGCCTGTCCTGCTCATTGCTGCGTTCCCAGAACCCTGCCTGATGCCCGGCACAGAGCAGGCGAGAAGGGAAGGCCTGGGTTGGCTTCAGTAATTTGATGGTTCACAGACACCTCACTTTGAGAGCCAGCCACCTCTGTTCACAGGTCCTGGGCTCAGCTTAGCGGTCACAAGCCAGTGCCTCCTTGCGAGGAATATGATAGTTTGCCCCAGTCCTGATGCTGGGAACTGAAGCTTCTGTCTACAGAATCATCGAGAAAACTCTGGCCTGTGCAGGTGTTCCCAAAGCTGGACAGCTAAGTACATACGTGGGTGGTGAATAAAAGCCAGGGCTGGCTACTTTACCTGGTGCCCAATGAGGACGCTAGTCACCACGAGTGTAGCCTCAATTCCAGTCTTAAATTCCCTCTTCCCAAATGCTGCCAGCAGCCCTCAGTGGGCAGCCTGTGTGCCACTGTGGCCACAAGGCTGAGTGGCCTTCCAGGTCTGGCCTGGGCAACCAACAAGGGCCAGCTGGAGGCCTGGCACACAAGGAGGAGTGAGCAGCCACCCTGGCTCACCCGGGGTGCCCGGGGATCTCCATGCTCCTGAGGATTCTGTCCAGTGCAGAGCCCAGGCTCCCGCCTGCCTGTCTGGTCAGCAGCTTCACACACAGCCCAGCTCTGCAGGCCTTCGCTCCATCATCCCTTCAGACTGAGCCTCACTGTGATCCACAGTGGGCAGGACAGGCGACCCCATGCAGGGGTACTGTGTCTCCCCACACACCTGTCTGCCTGGGCCCTGCCTGGACAGGGTGGCTGGGGGCCTGGAAGAGCAGGTGAAGAGAGGTGGAGAGACCTGAGGACCAGGCCTTGCCTCAGAGGCACCATAGACCTGTATGCACAGACACCTTCCTCCACACATGAAAAGCTCTGACTTGCCCACCTTGCCCGAGCTCTCACTGCATACCTCACTCTCCCCGTGTTTCCCAATTCTGGGAAAGAGAATTCACCTCTTGCTCTCAGAATGGAACTGCAACCTGGCCTAGGTCTCCTGACAACCCCCTCCTCCGCCATGCCATCCACATAGTCCTCTGCTGATGGGAGGGAAGGGGTCAGGCTGTGGCTGAAGTTTGGGGTAGTGAGATGTGCATACGAGGTCTGCAGCCCAGCTGCATGGAGCCAAGAGCCCAAACTCCTCCCTTGTGCCCAGGCCGCAACCTTCCACTCCCAGAGGCCTGGGGGCGAGGCTGCACCCAGCAAGCGCCCGCGGCCACCACCCACATCCCCACCCACCACCCACATCCACACCCACATCCCCACCCGCCCGGACCAGCTGCAACAGCCTCACTCAGACGACGGACACTCCTGCCCAAATGTGATTTCCCAGCTGCTGCTGAGTTAATCACCAGCCTCACTGGCAGTTCCTTCCGGCTGCTATGCAGAGGAAACGGCCAATTAGGTTACAATTAATTTCTTTACCCAGGGCAAGGCCTGGCTGGAAAAAGACTGGCCACCCAAGTGGCCTGCTGATGACTGTGTGCAGGTCACCAGGCTCTCTTGGCTCCGGGGTTCCTGTGCTATGTGGACCCAGCCAACGGCAGGTGTGTCAGCCCCGGCCTGGGGGGGGCGGGCAACAGGTCAGGACACCCCAGGCTTTGACTCTGTCCCCCTCACACCCAGCAGGGCACTATGACCCAGATCTCAAAAAATCTGTCACCTCGCTGGATCTCCTTGAATAGCCAAGGTCCTGCCCTTTTCTGCCTCTCCCCCCAGCACCGTTTTCGCCCAGCCCAGGTTTAACATTAACCAGCAAGGGCTTCCCAGAAGGCTCACCAGGTAAAGAATCTGCCTGCAATGCAGGAGACACGGGTTCGATCCCTGGGTTGGGAAGATCCCCTGGAGGAGGAAATGGCAACCCACTCCAGCATGCTTGCCTAAAAACTCCCATGGACAGAGGAGGCTGGTGGGCTACAGTCTATGGGGTTGCAAAGAGTTGGATTTGACTAAGCACGGGTGAGACGTCTATTGGGTTGGCCGAAAAGTACGTTCGAGTTTTTATGCACGATGTTACAGAAAATCCCAAAAGAACATTTTGGCAAGCCAATGCATTCTTCCAAATGCTTCATGTGCTTCACCCTACTGATGGACATGGCAACTGCCAGAGGTAAGCACAATTTCTGGTTCCTGTCTTAGAGTACGGAAACCAAGGCAGAGAGAGGCTACCTTGCCCAAGGCCATACAGAGTTAGTGAGCCAGGACTTAAGGGTCCCACTCTTAAGTGTGCATGGCCATCAGACTCCTCTGCTCAGTGACGGCTGTGCACACATGCAGAAAACCCAGGGCACCACGAGTTGGGACTCCAGGCCACCCTCCACCTGCTTGCTGACCAGGTGAAAAATGCAGCCTAAATAACCCTCCATAGCCTTCTTCAGCCTCCTCGAAAAGGCAGGTTCCCCTAAAGGTCTCCTCATGGAAATCTGCTCTTTCATATCTCAGTGAAACAGAGCAAAGGCCCAGAAAGGCATGACCAGGTGGGAGTTTGCTCAGCTAGTGCTGTCCAACAGGGATGGACATGGTCAAGGTTGCTGAATGTGCAGGCACCTGGGGATGCTGGGGGCCTGATGCACCCATGGCCCCTGGACACAGGAGTGAGACTTGAGGGGTCCTTCTCTCTGCCACTCTTAGATCCTACTATTGCCAGTTCGATCCCCAGGTCGGGCAGATCCCCTGGAGGAGGAAATGGCAACCCACTCCAGTACTCTTGCCTGGAGAATCCCATGGACAGAGGAGCCTGGCAGGCTAGAGTCCATGTGGTCGCAAAGAGTAGGATACAACTGAGCATGTGTGCATGCGATCGCGCGCACGCGCACACACACACACACACACACACATACACACACACACACACACACACACTTCATCTAGAGAAGTGAGTCTAGATAGAAAGGAGAGATTTCAGCGTGACTCATGAAAGCAGAGAGACAAGTGCAGAGCCAGGCGCAGGCCTCTCTCCTTCTCTGCCTTGCCGCATGCTGGCTCAGTGCTCAGCCAGAGCCACTTCTCCGCCTTTCTCCCTCCCTCTTTTTTTTTTTTTTTTACAAAGAACACATGGTTTATTAAAGACAACTTGTCATCAGCAGCATTTATTCAAAGAACAAACGGATGAAAAAATAAAAGCAGACTAACATTCTGACCCTTGGAGTGAGACTGACTGAATTCATTCAGCCCAGTGTCCAGAGTCCTAGGGGCAGTTTCCCAGGAGGAAGCCTTGGAGTCTCAGGGTCTCTTGGCACCTCCCTTGAGAGTCTTGTGAGGGGGAATTGCCAAGGGCAGATCCTCCCATTGGGGGAGTTCAGTCTAACCTGGGTATGGTCCCTGTGCTCTTTTGACCTTCATACAAGGTCAAGGAGAGGGCAGTGGACCCAGGTCTGCCACTGAGGCAAATCAGATGCAGTGATTTAAGGAGGACGGTCCCAGGAAAGAGGACTGCAGAGGGACAGGCAAGAGGGAATGCTCTGGCGTCCTGGTCAGTGTCTGCTGGGTCACGGGCTGTGAAGGGATCATGCAGGGGCTGAGCACCAGCCAATATGTTCTGGGATGAGGGTGAGCCAGGCTGCTGGGAGGAGGTGTGTTTCTGCCCCATACTGGGGTCTTTACACCCTAGTTCTCCCTTACACCCAGTTCTGTTACAGAGCTCAGAGCTCCCCCAGCCAGGACCTCCTGGAAAACCAGGAAGGTCCCAGAGGCAGGGAGAGAGGATGCTGACTGACTCTGGAAGGTCAGAAAGACTATGTCTCCAACCTGCTTCCTCCTTTCCAGCCTTACCCTTCATTTCCAAATCAAGCACTTGCCAACCTGCAATAAATAACCAGGAGTCTGAATAAACAGCAAAAATCTCCCAGATACTGTGTGGGAAGAGGAAGAAAAAGGGACGCATACAAAGTCCCAGAAGCATCCATGGGACAGCCTGGCAAGGAGCCGCCTCCTCCCTGACTCCTGAATGAGACCTCCCTGGGCCCACAAAGGCTTCCTGCAAACCTTGGTCAAGGCCGTCCTACCCTGAGCAGGGTCCCAGTGCTCGCGCAGCTTCTGGGTGTGAGGGGTGGGGCGCACTGCTTTGGTACATTCTGCTGTCCCAGGAAACAGCTTCAAGGGACTGGCGGTACGACATCACACAGCTGCAATTACGGTAATCAACTTACCCCAGATCTGCCTGGTTATTTTTAGTCTGGATTGAGGTTTAGTAAGACAGGACAGCCCGGGGTTCTTCTATTGCTCAGTTCTGCCTTGTCAAGTGGGCTGGGTAGGTCACTGGTCCCCAGAGCCCCCCACATTCCTCTCCAGCCCCAGATCTTCTACAGGATGGTCCTTCAGTTCAGTCGCTCAGTTGTGGCCGACTCTTTGTGACCCCATGAATTGTAGCACACCAGGCCTCCCTGTCCATCACCAACTC
>NW_024080471.1:2057222-2113493 GCF_014754425.2 Oryx dammah
TCAGTGCTCAGCTTTCTTCACAGTCCAACTTTCACATCCATACATGACCACTGGAAAAACCATAACCTTGACTAGACGAACCTTTGTTGGTAAAGTAATGTCTCTGCTTTTGAATATGATATCTAGGTTGGTCATAACTCTCCTTCAAAGGAGTAAGCATCTTTTAATTTCATGGCTGCAATCACCATCTGCGGTGATTTTGGAGCCCCAAAAAATAAAGTCTGACACTGTTTTCACTGCTTCCCCATCTATTTCCCATGGAGTGATGCCATGATCTTAGTTTTTTGAATGTTAAGCTTTAAGCCAACTTTTTCACTCTCCTCTTTCACTTTCATCAAGAGCCTTTTTTTTTTTTTTTAGTTCCTCTTCATTTTCTGCCATAAGGGTACTTGGCCACTGGCATTTCACATATAAGAAGGGACACCATTGCTTCTGGGACATTTGAGCTCAATGTGGCTTTAGGGTCTGTGTCTTCTGAGACTATCCTCAGGGTCCCAGTGACTCAACCCCACAGAAGGACACTGGATGAACCCATGTCCTCTTCAAAAGGGACCTGGGGTTCAGACACAGATGTCTCTGGCCTAAAACTGCTTCTTGGCAACACCTGGTGGAAATCTGATAAAGCTAAGTAAACTCAACAACAAAAGAAGGTCCACCCAATTAAACCAGGGGCAAAATAGATACTTCTCCAAAAAAGATACAAATGGCCAAGAAGCAAGTGAAAAGATTCTCAGCATCACTGATAATTAAGAAAAAGCAAATCAAAACCATAGGTAAGGACACTGCTCTGTATCCAAGAAGATGGATACAAGTTAAAAATATAAACAGAAGGTAACAAGTGTTGGTGAGGATGTGGTAAAATTAGACCCCTCACACACAGCTAGTAAAATTGTAAAATGTTTCAGTTGTTACCAGAAAATAGCTTGGCAGTTCCTCAAAAAAGAAAGTTGAAATTATCACATGACTCAGCAATTCCACTCCAAAGTAAACACCTAAGAGAACTGAAAACTGGGATTCAAACAGATACTCACACATAAATGTTCACAGCAGCATTATTCACAAAAGTCAAAAGGTGTAAACAACCCAAATGTCCACCAAGAGATGAATGAATAAATAAATGTGATACATGTTGCATTGGCCCAAAAGTTCACAAACCCAAACAAACTTCCTGGCCAACCCAATACATGCAATGGAATATCACCCTTAAAAAGGAATGAAATACCAATACATGCTACAATGTGGATGTACCTCCAACCAAGTAAAAGGATCCTGATACAAACCAAGGTCAATTTATATTAAATATCCAAAATAGACAGGTCCATAGAGATAGGTGCAGAGTGGCAGTCACCAGGGGCCAGTGTGGGGGGACTAGGTGCACCGCCTAATGGGTATGGGATTTTCTTTGTGGGGTTGACAATAATGTTCTGGAACTACACAGGGGTGATGAATATGCAATGCTGTGAATGTACTAAATCCCACTGAATTGTTCACTTTAATTTTGTTATGTGAATTTCATACCTCAAAGAAGTGAATTTTAATTGTTTATCACCCCTTTCTTCCCCCCATCTCCACAGGAGAGACCACCCTGGAAGAGGCAGGGGCACAAGTCCAGAGGGGACCCCAGGAATCTGCACAGGTACCCCAGTGTGCATCCCACCTAACCACCATGCTCTCCTCTGCACATCAGCTTCTCTTGCAGAGAGAAGGACCCTGTGATGGGATTCCAGCCTGTAGACACCGGCAAAGAGCCCAGGGCCCTGCAGGCCTGACTCCTCAGAGCTCTGGGCCCCTCCTGTGCACACAGTCAGGTGGGGAGTGGCTACCAAGGGTGGGGGCAGGGCAGGAGCAGGAGACAGAGGAACAGTGTTGAGAAGTTGAGACTGGGGGTTTCTGTCACCCCAAGTCCACAGTCTTTCCCTCTCATACAGGTACGGGAGATAGGAGGCTGCAGAAGCAGATTTAAGAGGGTCCCCGGCGAGACTTCTCAAGGCTTTGTGGAGTCACACGCATGGTCTCCGGTAAAGATGCCCTGCAGGTGCCAATCTGATGAGGAGGCTCAACCCAGTGGCAAAGCATGTGCTCACAGCACAGAGTGCATGGTGGCCGTGCGCCCATGTCATGGCTAAGAGGTGGCGGAATGGAGCCCTGATTCCATCCTTTCTCCTTCCCAGAAAGAAAAAAAAGAGACAGCAGCGGATGGAAGGGCAGGATGGGGGGGGGAGGCAAGGAGGAAGCCCACTCACGACCAGCCCCCCAGCTTCTGGGTCTTTCCCTGTTTCACTGTATCTGTGTCTTTGACTGTTTCAGGGGCAGAAAAACTTGAGAAAGAAACTCCATAAACTCCTTCCCTCCCCTCGGACTCCTACCACCACGCTGCGCACCCCCAGGTCGCCCCCCACCCCCACAACCTGTCTCACTCTCAGGTTCTGGCACACGGAACGTATATCTTCCCAAGCATTTTCCAGGCTGCTCGTTAAAGCTTAGGAACTTATACTTTCTCTTTTCCTCTTTTTGTTAATTAAAGTTTAGGAATTTCTATTTATATGGTGTCTTTTTCCCGTTTGCTAAGACTAAGAACCACTGGAAATTTCTGGCAATCACACTAGAACCAGTTCTGATGTCCATTGTCTTACCAGAGA
This sequence comes from Oryx dammah, assembly GCF_014754425.2. Lineage (NCBI taxonomy): Eukaryota > Metazoa > Chordata > Mammalia > Artiodactyla > Bovidae > Oryx > Oryx dammah. The sequence goes on from NW_024080471.1 coordinate 2,059,862, forward strand.
GGTTCTGATTGTTTCAGAAGCAGAATCCTTTCTCCAATCACAGGGCAGTCAGAGCTGGCACTCAGGGCACAGCTTGGAGCTCTGCCTCCCTCTCCCGGCCACCCTGCCCCTTGGGCACTTCTCTGGAGCCCATGGCTCTGTGGAACCCAGACAGTAGCTCCCAGGTCAGAAGAGCGAAGGCTTAAGACAGGGATAAAGTAAAGTCACAGTACCTCAATTTGGGAGCGGTGGGCTGAGCCCCCCAGGACCTGGGTCTGCACGGGCAGGGGCGCCTCTCCTGAGCTGGTCCCAGGACTAGGCTCTGCCTGCCACAGAGGCCCCCAGCCCCACTAGGTATCACTGATGTCATGGAAAGCCTGCACTGGCCGGACCAACAAGTGGGCACACACCTGTCCAGGTGCACAGGTGGCCTTTCTACAGCGGTGCCTTGGCTGCTATACTCTGTGGAGCCACTCACCAGGCAAAAGCAAACAGAGGTGTTTGCTCAGGGCTGGCCACCTGCTCTCCTTGAGGGCCCAGGTGGTGCCTGAACTGCCTTCCCCAAGGTCCCGCTGGCGTCATCACCCCCACAACCACGCTTTCTAGTTCCACCTCCCTGCCCTCTCTCGCCCCGCCCTACCGTGCCCAGGGTCTCGGAGTGGACAGCTCATAGGGCCACTCGCTTACAGCCGCCAGCCTCAGGGACAGGCGCCGGGGCTCCCACAGTTACCCAGCTGTGAGGCCAGAGCTTGATGGAAGCCCAGATCTCATCTGGCCCAGAGCTCAGGGAAGGTAGATGGGGGGAGGGTTGGGAGGCGAAGCCAGGCAGGAGGTAGGCTCCATCCACAGGGGCTTCCAGGGCTTCGGCCCGAAGAGGACAATACTCTCAGGTCCTCTGAGGTGCGGTGGAGCCTGTCTTAGGAGCCACAGCCTCCCTTGAGCATGGGAACATGGGGGTCGGCGGGGGGTGGGGCCTGGGCTGCCACTCTGCTGCTCTGGAGCAGGGAGGGAAAGCCATGTGGGCCCTGGAGGCCTGAGTCTTCACACCCCTTCAGGGCCCCCTGAGGACACCCAGGTCATGGCCCTCAGAGGGACATCCTGGGCTGATCTCTCTGAGTCATACCGACCCTCCAGCCTTCCAGAGGCTGAAGTGCGCCCACCCATTAAGCATAGCACTGGGCCCGTGAAGACCCAGGGGAAGCAAGTGAGAGGGAGGGAGGGAGAGAGAAGGATGACCTCCACTGCCATCATACCCTGTGGCCCAAGCCCAGGAGGGCCCCTTTCCTGCCTGGCAGCCCACTATCGCCCCTCCCATCCGGGCCCCTAGCCTGCCTTCTGCCACGCACTTCCATTTGAAATCACACACACACATCTGAGATAAGTGACCGCTTGGTGCTTCCTCTACTGCCCATTTCTCCTATAGGGAGACAGCTCTGAGGTCAAAGTCACCTTCTGCATTCTCTCCTAGTCCTGGAGAAGCTCCCTGGGCAGCAGGTGGTCCCTCTGAGGGTGTTTGTGGGCTGCTCACCAGCAGTGTTATTGTTACTATTGAGTCACTCTCTCAGAAAAACAATTGCAGAAACCAGGAGGAAGAGGAAGAAATGAAGAGGAGGAGGAGATGAGGGACTGGAGCCCAAACACAGCCCCTACAAGAGGAAGCATCCTCCCCCACATCCACAGGAAGGGGGTGGGTCTCCACAGTGGAATCTAGCCGCTTCTTCAGAATGGAAGGAAGCAATACTGTTGGGGGGGGGCACTTCTCCAGCTCTGCCTCTTTCCTGGGGTGCCCAGTGGGCACTTTCTTCTCCCAGCGTGTCCTGGAGTCCAAGTAAGGAGGCACAGTTGTACCCATGCGCCCTGAAGCCCAGCTCCTACCCCCTACTCCCACTCCTCAGCACAGCGGCTTGTCAGGTTCTAGGTCCCCAGGCAGAGGCAGGTGCAAAGGTCACATTCTCAGCCTACACCATTAGCACACCCCTTCCCTGGGGCCAGTTATGGCAGGACCCCACCTGGAGGCAGTTCCTGGACCCGTAGGACTCCCAGACATCAGCTACAGTAGCAGTCTCACCTGACAATCAGCCAGAGTCCTGGGGGCTCCTGACTCAGGTGTTGGGGAGCATGGCAGCTCACTTCCCTCCCAGACCCAGACCAGGCTGGTGACCAGAGGGTGACCAGTGGGTGAGCAGGCTCGGGCCACCTCCCCCCCCCCGCCCCAGGACCCCTCCTGAGCCCTGACGCAGGTCCCCACTGCCGCTGGCCCAGAGGAGGCACTTGCTGAAGACCAGAGAACCAGGGGTGCAGACTCATGAAGACCTCTTCACGGACTCAGGTACACAGGCTGTGGGAGCCTCAGTTTCCTTACCTATGAAGTGGGAAAACAAGGCCACATCCCTCCGGGTTTCAGGAGGATACAGTCAGTAGCAGACAGGCAGTGCTGAGCACAGGATCAGCAGGCTGTAGGCCCCCTGGGGTGGCCGTTGCTGGCATCACCTTATCCAGTTAAGACCAATGGGCAGAGGACACCTCTCTCGGGTCACAGGGGAAGAAGGCCTCAGGCGAGGCAGCATTTTCCTGCCCCCCACCCCGCTTCCCCTTGGCACCCCATACTCCAGTTTAACAGATACCATAATTTTTAATTTGTTTTCTCCTCCCCTGGCTAAAAGGCCATTAGCACCCCATTAGGTGAAAGAATCCCATTTTCTTCACACCACCAAGGAAACCAGTGATTTACTTAGCCGTTCCTAATGCAATTCTGCAGAATAAAGGCAATTTTGCAATGGCCTCAATAAACTTCCCCATTTGCTCTCTGCTCGCAGACCCCACCCTTAGGAGCCTACCAGCTAACCCAGTCCCTTGCTCCCTCAGAAGGCTGGACTCTGCCAGGGCCCAGGACAGTCAGTGTGGGGCACAGGCAGCTCCCAGAGGCCAGAAGGGCTTAAGGGGCTGTGGTGGAGGACAAAGGAGGCTGGACCCAGGTGAGCCTGGTGAAGCACACCATCACTCGTCCCTGGCCAGAGAGGGAAGGGGCGGAAAGAGAAACAGAGTTGGCAGAGCAGCCTTCCTGGCTGAGGGGCTGTGCTGGCACCCGCTGGTCTGGGCAGGAGTGGCACACCCAGGTCCAACTGCAGAGGGCCAGGGCCCACAGCCTGGAGAGCAGGCTGTAAGTCATGGCCAGTACTAGGAGTGAGAGGCCCCAGGGGTGTGCAGGCACGGAGGGCAGGTCCCTCCTAGTGGGCAGAGGTGCTGAGCAAAATGGGACCCCAGAGGCCAGGCCAGGAAGACGGGAGGTGTGAGGCCTAGTGAAGAAGAGCAGGGGGTCAGGGAGAAAGTGCTGGGTGAGCGGTCAGCCTGAGACATTCAGGGCGAGCCCTGGAAGCTAGGACTCAGTTTCCTCATCCATGCCACAGGGACGCCATACCTGTCCTGGAGCAGCCAAACGCCACACACTTCTGAGAACAACTTCTAGATGGGAGTTCTTTAGCTCTGGATCCAGGATGCCCCAGGTGGACGGGCTGTGCCCCCTGAGTGTGAGTAGGGAGGGGCAGGTGTCTCTGTGTATACACATGGGGGTCTCAGTGTGTGGGAGAGGCAGGGAAGGGGGCTGGGTTTCCCAGATGAGGGTGTAGTGTGAGGGGCTGAGCATGGGGGTGAGTGTGTCTACAGGCCTCATGATCATGTATCCTTGAGAAAGGGCAGTGGTGTCTCAGTGATCGCCAAGAGTGAGTGTGAGTGTGTGAGCATGGATTCAGGAGTGTGTGTGTGTGTGTGTGGGTGTGTGTGTGTGTGCATGTGCCCATGGAATTTGTGCCCTCACACAAATTCCAGACTGTGTGTGAGCAGTCCTGCCCTACTCTGGGAGTCTGTGTCTGGGATGGCACCTTTTTCTGAAGGCGCACGCATTCTTACACAATGAGAGTGTGTACACGTGGAGAGGGGCACACCCTAGGGGTCTGGTGATGTCCTATGACCTTGCTCTGAGCACCCCTGAGCCCTCTAGCCCATTCCTGCCAGCCCTGAGGCAGTGCTTTCTTTCCCCAACACTCGGGTCCAGGCCACTGCCGCTCCATCTGGTTGCCTCCCTACTCCGCCTCTCAGCAGCCATCCAGCACAGAAGAGAGCTTCGGGTCTGGGGGAGGCAGGTCTAGACCAGCAGGGAAGGCTTTCATCCCCTAGAGACCCAGCAGGTAACAGGCACGGCCACCGAAGGGCTGCATCCACAAGGGGGCGCCCCGAGGCCGGGCTACTCCCAGCCTGGGCGAGTCCCGGAGCAGTGGCCCCGGCTCACTAGTGGCAGTCTGGAGCAACACACCGAGAGCTCAGGACTGCCACTCTGAGTAAAGTGTGCCCGCAGGCCTCTTCAAACGCCCCGCTGTCTCCTCCTGGGTACCGCGGGGCCACCTCTCCACTCTGTGTCACCAGTCATGGTTTCTTACTCATTCCGTTGGAAGAGTGGGTGGAGCAGGAGACCTCCTTTCCCTGGATAGGAGGGCCTTTCTCCCACCACCCTACTCCGTGAGTCCAGGCTGTGAAAAAGCCACTTGCATTCCTACCAAGTCACTAGCGGCCCCGCTCCCAGTCCAGTCCTCCTAAGCTGGACACCCTGGCTAAACATAGGAAAGGCATGGGAAGTCCTCTGCTAGGTTCTGAGGCCGCCCAGCCCACCCTGGCTTCCGGCTCTCACCTGATCACCCGCCGATCACTACAAAGTTGCAAAGCAGAGTTACAAGAGATCTTCTCAACACCTTGTTTGTGTTTACTTCTCCCCTGTCTTCAGCCTTCTCCTGCCTGTTTCCCCCTCACAGCACCTTAACCCCAGACTCCCAAGGCTTCCCCCATTCTTCCCCAGGGCATGGAAAGGACTTCTCCCCTGCCTTTCCTGTGATTGGCTGGGGGCCCAACCTAGTCTAAGTATCTGCCTCTTGAGCTTAGGATCCAGTCACACAAATGAAACCCTGGGCAGGCCTGTGAACCCACGGTCTATGCAGGACCCAGGGCCAGAAGCAGGGAACCTTTTGTATTCCCAAAGGCCGCAGGGAAAGGTGGGGGAGGGTGGCGGGGGCTACTCTCAGAGGGAAATTTGGTGCATACACATAAGTATTAAGATAGAAAAATCGGGGACAATTTGAGAGAAACTAAAATTCGTGGCCACGGGTGGGTAAGGAGCAAAGATTCCACAGCCTTGGGGTTCATTCATCTTGTCAAGAGTTTTGGAGGTGGGGGCAGCGACCAGTCTTTGCAAAGCCACTTCGAACCTTCCCAGCACCGATGCTGATGGCACACAGCCCTACTCCACTCCAGGATGGTCAAAGCGCTTGGTACAGGTTGGCCCCCAAGAGTCAAATGGTACCAAAGGTCACATCTTCAGGTGCCCCTGCGGGGCAGCAGCAGGAGACTCTAAAGACGCGGGCGGAACTGGAACCAGGGACGGTGGCGCTGGGCCAGCCCTAGCGGGCCCTCGAGGGCAGCCTCCCTGGAGGCCACAGGCTTGGGGGATTTTTAAGGAGGAGGGTGGCAAGAACGCACAAGGGAAAAGCAACCGTTTATAAAAGAGCAGATCTCCTCCGCTCTCACCTGAGAGAGGATATCAGAGCTGGAGGAGAAACGCACCGACGTGGAGTGCGAAAAGGAAACCAAGACGGAGCAATTGTTTACAGAAACACAACTCCTCATGCCCCAGTGGCAGGCTTTCTAGGGCTACCTTACCCGTCTTCCCCGACCTGCACCGAAACGCCGACAAGACCCGCTCGGTTCGCCCCGAGACGCCACTGTGGCGCGAGGCGCAACCAGGCAGGCAAGCGCGGCTGCGACTCCGGCCCTGGGCACCGGCCCTGGGCGCCGACCCTGGCCGCCCGGCCCGTGTCCCGCTCCGGCCCGAGATCCGCCCAGCCTGGGGCCCGAGGCGCGCTGCCAGCCACACCACCCCACTCCCCGTGGAGCCCAGGCGGCCAGTAACTGCGCGGCCCGCTGCCCGCCGCAAACAGAAAGGCGTTTTCGAACGCATCCACTCCACCGCGCGGCGCCAACTTCGCCCCGGCCGCCGCGGGCATCAGTCCCCGACAGAACTCACCTTCGCCGAGCAGGGGCAGCAGCAGAAGCAGCAACCGCAGCCCCACGGCGCTGGCCGTCGCCTTCGCCATCGCCGATGCACGCTGCGGCCGCGGCGAGAGGGACGCTTCCTTGGGCTGGGGGGCTCCGCGGCGGGGTGCGGTGCTCAGCCGGGCCGCCCCATGCCCGTCCCGGAGCGGAGGGCGCGGCGAACACTGTGGGCGCCGAGCGTCGGGGCGCGGGCTCCCAGGCACTCTCCGCAGCCGTGCGCGGGGCTCCGGGAGCGGGACTGAGGCGGGGAGGGCGCGGGCTGCACCCGAGGCGAGGGCAGGGGCGGGGCGGGGCGGGGAGGGGGGCGGGCTGGGGGCGGGGCGGGCGGGGCCAGGGTGCGGGAGTGAGGGCGGGGCGCGGGGTACCACCCCAGGAGACGCCTGGTGCGGTTCGCCCGGGGCGAGGGTTAGGAGACCAGAGCCGGACGCGGGGTGCAGGCCGGGCGGGGCACGAGTAGGGGCGAGGTGCGGGACCCGGGTACCGGCCTGGCAGCCGCAGCCCGAAGCCGCGCACCTCCGCACGCACAGTCACTCTTCCTCAGCCTGTGCGTCCTCTCGCTGTCTCTGCGCTTCGACCTCCCCTGCCGCCCAGAGACGGCAGGGGAACCAGGCGGGGATGCGGGGTCTGGGCGGACTGGCTGGGGGTGCGCCCGAGCGGACATGCAGACTAGGCAGGCGCCCCGCCTCCAGGCTCCGGGCGCGGCGCGCATCCTCCGCCATTTCTCGGAGGGGGGAGGTGCGGTGGGAGCGCGGCCTCTCTGGGGGCCGGAGGAGGGAGGAGGGCGGAGGGGAAGAGTCCCCGCGAGGGACCGCGAGCCGGCGCGCCTTCTGCGCACTCCGGGGGTGCGCCTGGCGCGTGGCTTCCTAGTCCCTTCGGGGGTGCCCTGGCGTTAGTTTGTGAACCCCTCTTTAGGACTGGTCCAGCCAATGAAAGCAAGAATCACAGTGGGCACACCTTTCAAAGAGACGGAGCTGGCTTTAACGGGACGCTTGGAGGGTAATACCCTTTCTCCCCCACCACAGATTAGAATTCTTAGGATGTGGGGCTGACAGAGTAGCAGAGCAAGTAGCAAGGAGGAACTGGAGCCCAAAAGAATTTAACTTTTGCCCCAAGAAATGATGCCCATAAACACATCTGATACTAAAGAGGGAAGATTCTGGATCCCTAACGTGGGAGGTCCTGGGGTGAGGTGGTAGGTGAGTGCTAGGCTCCTGTGGGAAAAGTCCCTGTTCTCCCGCCTCCCAGCTGCCTTTTGAGGTCCGGCCCCCACCGAGGCACAGAGGAAGCACATGGGACCTTGGGGTGGGAGGATCCCAGGTCCCTAGGCCTGAGGTGCCCCTATTTCAGGGTCTTTTTTTCCTGCTGTGCACAGAGCCGCGCCCTCCTGCCTGGCTGAGCTCAGAGCTGAGTAAGAGCTGTGCACATCACTGCAGATATGAAGTCAAAGTGAAGTCACTTGCCGTCAGGAGGAGGAGCTGCCAAGACAGGCTGGCTGGGGGCTCTGCCAGCTGAGATGTCCAAGCCGGCCTGTTGGCAGAAGGCCAGGGCACAGTGCTGCCAGCTCAGGAGAGCCACCCTGCGGCCACCAGACCTGGTGTTGCCTGCCTCACCCTCCCAGGGCCTCAGGCCCTTGGACCTCTGGCTCTAGAGTTGGCTGTGGGGGACTCCCCTGGGTGTGGACTGGCCCTACCTCTGGTGCTAATAATATTCACCAAGGCTGAGCGCTCAGGCCTGTGCACAGTGAAGGGACCTGAGTTAGGAAGGGAGATCCCAAGAGAGAAATTTCTGTTACAGGCTTCTGTGGCAGGAGGAAGCAGGCTTCCTCTTTCTGTGGCAGGAGGATGCAGAAGGAAGACGGGTGGCCTGGCGCATTCTCCCAACTGGCCCCTTGTGGAGCCGCCCCGGCCAAGCCTTGGCTGACACCGGTCAGGCCGAATGTCCAGTCGTGCTCTGGGTGACCATCTCAAGGGACACTGTGCTCCTGCCTGATCCCCTCAGGCCCTTCCACTCCCTCTCCACCACCACCCTTGGGGGTCTTGAGAGGACATCTGACACTGTGGTGGGGGTATTGCCTTCTTAGAAAAAGTCCAGGGAGCCTGCTGTGTGTAGTTCTGTCCCCACCTGTGTGTGCACACGTGTATGCATGAGCACATACCTGTGTCACATACAGGGACGCGGATGCACACTCTCCCCCATGTGTATGCCCAGAGACCCGACCAGACAATCATCCAGGAGAGGGCAGAGGTGAAGCGCTGGGCTTTCTGGCCTCGGGTCCTGCATATCCATGAGACCCCCAGAGACCTAGACAAGGCCCACCTCCACCAGAAGGCCTGATGGCAACTCTTTGCTCCAATCACCCTCCCTTGAGCCACCTCAGTGGAGTTGTTTTTCTCCTCTGAATTTCTGGCCCCACCTTGCTCTTTTCCCTTCCTTCCTCTGATCTTCCTTTTCCTCCCTCGCCTGCTTCCCCCCCACTTCTCTGGAAGAATCTCTTCTCCATTCCTCCCCGAAGCACAATAACCAGGCTAGCTGCATCACTGGGACCTCAGGGTCTTCATCATGTACTAGAACATGGAAGTAATAATACAGTAACCACTTGGCAGTGCTGTGAGGCTGAACCCAAGTGAAGCTTTGACAGAATCAGCACCGTTTCTGGCTTTCTAGAAAGTGAGCCTTTTTTTTTTTTTTTTTGGCTCTTCTTCCAGGGGTCCTCTAAAGTCCAAGGTGCTGTCTGGGTGGTAGGCTGGGGGCAGCGACCTGGTGTGAAGGTTGCAGGTGGGCTCTGAGTTGTATCCCAGCCATCTCTCTCTGTTCTGTGTGACCTCAGCATGTTTGCAACATCTCTGGGCCTCAGGAAAGCAGAGCTCCCTCCCCTTAGGTGCCTGAGGACAGATGAATCTGCGGCAATGGGCAGGCGCTATCCTGGTTTATCTCTGATTCCCATCAGCTGTGGAAGCTGAGGCCGAGGCCAGAGTGGTCAGGTAGCACAGAACACAGGTGGCCCCTAAAACAAGCTGTCTGCTGCCCTTAGCTCTGGCTTCCCACCTGCACAGGTAACAATTATGTTACCTGTATGGGGATGGCAGCCAAAGATACCAGTCTGCAGGAGGCAATGCCTGTCTCCAGCCCTCCCCACAGGACCTTCAGCTTTCTCAGTGGAAGGAGAGAGCGCGCTAGAACCCCAGAGTCCTCTTTGCCACCACAGCACTTATCTGAGTGTGTAATTACACATTCGGGAGTGGTGGGTTGATTTATGCTCATACCTCACCCAGGCTTTGGGGGCTTTGCTCACATCAAGTCCCCAGCCCAAGGGTACCACTGGCTGGAGACCACTGGAACCTGATGGGGGCCTCAGGCCTGGCAGTGCCTGCCTCTTGCCTTGAGGACACCAAGGAGAAGGCCTGTCCTGGCTTACAAACAAGCCATAGCAGTAACAGGGAGCTCGAATTGGCCAGTCTGACAGATATGGCCTGAATGCTCTTTAGAAAAAAACATCTCCCTGGGCAGTTTCATAATCTGCCTCGTAATGCAGATTTAGACAAGTTTTTACGAATGCACTTTTTAAAATAGGTCTTAATGGATCCTTTGCAGTAGTTACAGTCCATTGTGTAAATGCAAACAGAAGGCTTTTTGAAAACATGTATTATTGATCAGAAAGGCAGCAGCAATTAGAAGCCAGTATGTCATATCATTCAATACACACTTCCTATACAGCCCTGCTTGTGCTCACTCATAACTTTCTGACAAATTATCCTGTCACTGGGAAGCCTTTTCTTTTCCCTTTTGCTTCTAGAAGCGAAGGCGAATCTCCCCATCAGTTATTAGCTAGAGGTGAATGAAAAATTAAGCTTACCTTTTCCATCGCAAAACCTATTTATGACTTCTCCAGTTTCCAAACTGAAATGGCAAAACCTTCAGGTAAGACGGATGATGCATCTCGATTTGGTCTGTGGCTCACAGTGGAAAAACAAAACTGGTGACAGGTAGCATGTGCTTCAGGAGGGCAGAATCACAAAGCCAGGAAGGTCTGCTTTGTGGCAGTGTTGCTTAGCCAGGGTCCACAGGGAGGAACCTTGGATGTCCCTCCCTGGTCATGTAACCTAAAATGATCAACAAGCATGAAGCTGAGCCTTATTTTTGCTCAAAAATTCATATATGAGTCTGTATTTCACCCGATCTGCACATTTACCATTTGCTCTTCTTCTTGAAAAGTTCATCTATTTAATAAATATTTGCTGGGCACTGACTGTCTTCCCGGCACCCTTTTCAAACTACAGTGAGCTAAGCCAAGACCCTCCCTTTGGGGTACTTCTCAAGGACAATCGCCAACAGGTAAGGCACAGACACACAGGGCATTCACAAGTGACCCCAGATGGGGAGGGACATGGGGAACGGTGTCTGTCAGGGCGGATGTCCTAGGGAGTTGATTTTGGGCAAAGAAGATAGAACTGTGGATGCTGCCCACAGGGAGTGGGGAGGTGACAGGGTGGGCCTTGGGTTTCCTCTGTTGCCCCAGCAGGGATAAGGGGTCTCTGTCTCCCCGTGAAGCACCTCCTCGATAGCCTCACCCACCTTCTAGAAGTGCAGTTCTGGTCTCTGAGAGGGTTACAGCCTGTAGGATTGGCAGAGAGAATGCTCTGACCCAGGCAATCTTTGGGAGCGGAAAAAGCCTGCTGTGTTCTTGGTGTGCTGACAAATAGGAAGTCCATTGACTTAATGTCCTGTAAATGGCTTCCGAGGCCTCCTTGCCCAGGGTGGGGTGGGTGCAGCTCCAGGCACGCTGTGCGGCCCCTACATCCGTCTCAGGAGTGCGGGTGCTGAGGCAGTGTGTGTGGGGCGGCCGCTGTCCCTGGAAGGGAGGGGGAGGAGGGCACAGGTTGTGCCCTCCCACACGTTGAGCCCTGCCTGTGGGAGGGCACAACCTGTGTGGCTCCCCCAGCCCCCTGTGCTTACAGGCCCACGAGAAGCAGGGCACTGACTGACCCCCGGTCTCCCCACCTCGATCCAGGAAGTGCTCCTAAAGACCTTATTCAGCGATGGTAGCAGCCCCAGGTTTGGGAGGGGGGGGCGCTGTGTCGGGTAGAGCTAGGGTGCCCCATTGCTTCCTCTCCAACACCTCCCCTCAAGGTGGCTGTCTGAACCTAGGTTCGTGGTGGGGGGTAGCTCCCAGTCCTGCTGTAGACCCTTTACCCAGTCCGGGTGGGCACCCCTCAGCACCCCTGATTGCTGGGAAGCTGGCCAGCCTGGCCTTCATCCCCAGTGCTGTCCACAGAAGGTTCTGTGATTGGTGGCAACTTCCTCTTCTATCCCATCCAATGAGATGGCCACTAGCCAAGTGTGGCTGTGGATGGTGAGACTCAGGAACTGAATTTATAATAATGTAAAATTAAGTAGTCATACATGGCTAGTGTGTTTATTGGGCACTGATGCTCTAAGAAACACCTTCCCAGCCTCTCCCCGGGGGTCCTGGGAGGCTGGGCAGCCTCCTAGCCCAAACCTCCCCCGCTGTGGGGAGAGCAGAGAAGCCAGAGCCTGCTGAGTCCCAGTGGGCGCTCTGATCCAGCAGCTTCCACTCTGTTTCCTGGTGGATTGAAAGTGCTGGAGCCCCCACCCCCACCCTCAACAGTAGCAGTCTTGCTGGGGTTCCCCGTGGGCACACTCTCTCTCATCCTGGGGAATCTTCTGTTCCCCTCCAGACCCAGCACCAAGTCTGACCACGTCTCCTGAAACCCCTGCCTCCTGCAGGCAGAGTGGGTGCTGGAGGGCCCTGTTCTCAGGGGCCTCTTTGGAAAGGGGCTGATGAGCTCGTGCATATTAATATGTGGTGATGAATAGCTGTCAGGGGACTCTGTGCAGCAGCCTGAGACTCAAGGGCCTGCTCGCTGGGGCTGGGAACTCAGCATCTAGCCCCTCTCCAGGGCCCACATCCCTATGTTCCCAAGCCACCCCGTCTCTGGTGACTTCAGACGCCCCACATATTCTCTGGCCACTGACCTCCACTGGCTGTCCCTTCTGTCTAGAAAGCTCTTTCTGCCTGCTCCTGGCCCCCTCTGTTGTTCAGCTCTTAATTGTCACTCAGAAGTCTGGGCTCCAAGATACCACTCTTCCCAGCTGATACTCAGATGCTCCATCTAAACAATTTGAAGGGAACCCAGTATGCTTCCTGGGTTTCCCTGGCGGCTCAGTGGTAAAGAATCTGCCTCCATTGCAACAGCCACAGGAGATGTGGGTTTGATCCCTGGGTTGGGAAGATCTTTGGAGGAGGATATGGCAACCACCCCAGTATTCTTGCCTGGAGAATTTCACGGACAGAGCCGACTGGCGGGCTACAGTCCCTGGGGTCACAAAGAATCTGGACGTGATTGAAGCAACTGAGCACACACACATGCACGAGGCGTGCTTTCTGTTTTTTGTTGTTGTTGTTGTTGTTGTTGTTTTGGCCACGCCCTGCAGCATATGCAATCTTAGTTCTCCAACCAGGGAATCAAACCTGTGTCCCCTGCATCAGGAGCATGGAGTCTTAACCACTGCGCCGCCAGGGAAGTCCCGCTTCCTGGTTTAACTGTGCTGGATTTATCTCTCGGCCCTCTCCACGGGGACATGGTGAGGACTCGGGGGGCTAGTTGGATGACCTGCTGTGAGGATTGGCCCTGGAAGCTAAGAAGACAGCCTGGGCAGAGGCACAAGGTGCATTCAGGAGGCAGGAGGTGGGGGGGCAGGGCCATCTGCTGTGACAGCATCAGTCCTCACCGGTGCACACTCACACCCCTCTGCGCCCCTTCTCCCTCTGGGCTGCCTCCTCGGTGTGAACAGAAGCCTGTTGAGTCTGTAAACATCAGCGGAAGGGGCGACAGGAGCAGGGCTGGAGCCGGAAGACAATTCACAGGGAGGGAACAAGACGCCCCAAATAAATCATTCGGGGCCTGACATTTGGAGCGTTTGAGTTTGAGACCAAACACAGATGCCCTTTAGATAAATACATTTTGAGACGTGTTCTGCAGGAGAAGTTTATGACTTTAATAGGTTTTTAGTGTCAGACGAGCATCAGGAAGTGTTTTGTTGAGAGACCTTCTCTTAAAAGCTCAGAATCCTTCTCCTCCCTCTTGCCCTTTAAACAGAAGGATACAGGGATCCTCAGCAAGGGGAGCTTCTCTTTCTCCAGGTTCCCTGGGGACTGGCCCTGGGCCGGGATTGCACAACTGAGGAATGTTCTGGAAGGTTCTGAAGACCTCGGTGCTCCAGGCCAGCAGGGTGGGGGGTGGAGGGTCTCTCGGGAAGCTGATTTAGAAGCTTAGAAGCACCCTCCTCACTCAGAGCAACTCTCCCACCCCCAACCCCCAATTCCTCCCTCCCACAGAGGTCCACAGGGATGAGAAGGGCTCTGTGTGGAGGTTGTGGGTCCCCCTCAAGCCTCCAGAGGTTGGCAATTTTCTGTGGGTTGGAAACTTTACAAAGTTCCCCCACGCTGAAGCCCAGGAGTACGAAGGAGCTGAGCTCACTGCAGGCCCTACGCCAGAGAGAGGAGACATGAGGAGAAGGTCAGATGCAATCATGTCTGGAAGCTTCTCCCTTCCGGCTTAGAGACAGGCCCCCACCTGCCCATCCTGGGCTCTGCCCCAGGACCTCCAGGGAGCCTTGCGGCTGCCCTCTGCCCAGTTCCAGCCCGGACACCAAGCAGCCACTGGTGGGGCTGCTTCTACTATCCCATGTGTGCTGCTCTGCCCTTGCCCTGCCCCTCAAGACAGGGGCTGCATTGTGAGGGGGTGGACGCAGTTGCAACCTCCGCGAATTGCAACCTGTCCTTGAACGAGGCCAGCATGGAAGAACTCACCGCAGATCGTCTGTGCTGTGACTCTGGGCCACACAGGGAGGCCCCCTGGCTGAGCCAGGCAGAACTCAGGCTTGTCTTCCTGCCACACATGGGTGTGGATGGGCTGGGGGCACACAGGGAGGCCCACGACCTGGCTCGCAGAAAACACATGAGTGGCACTGAAAGGAAGCCCATGTGAACTTTGTGGGCACAGCAGGCCCCTCCTAGTACAGCTGTGAGAGGAGCACTGGGGTGGTGGGGGATGGGAGAGAAGGGACCGCTGTGTCTGTGCTCTTCTCAGCACAAGACGTCTCCTGGGGGCAGGAGAAAGGTTCTAATCAATCAGCACACTAAGACTACACACTGACTTCAGGGAGGGCCCTTCGTTTCCCATAGGTGACTTCTGAGGACACCTGGAACCACATTTTCAACCACTCCTGTAACTGTGAAACTGCTGTAACTAAGAAGCTCAACCTCAGTTTTTCCATGTCTGTGGAGAATTCTGCCCTCCCACTCCGCTCCTCCATCTCCCACCCACTAGCCCTGGCCCTTAGAGGCTTGTCTCAGACCCTCTCCTTGCCCCAGACCCCCGGAGTCTCACGGAAAGCTGATTCAGAAGCTTAGAAGCATCCACCTCACTCACAGCAACTCTCCTTCCCCTCCCCAATCTCGCCTCCCATCCACAGGAATCTGATGGCTGGTCCACAAAGATGTATTTATCTAAATGACCAGATCACTCCCTGTCCTAGTCATTTCATCCAGGGCTGTGTCAGGCAGTGAATGAACAAGGAGACTGATGCAGAGAGGCCAGGACTGAGCAGGGACCTGGGTGCCTGCTCTCCCCCTTCACCCCCGCCCCGGGCCCCCAAGCTTACCTCCTCTGCCCCTGGGACTTGCCCAGACCCTCATCAGGAGTCCACCTCAGGGATGGAAGAGAAGAGTTTGGATGAAGCACCTAAGATCTTCTAAAACTTCGCTCCTGCCTCAGAATTGTTTCCTTATAGGATCCAGACGCTTGGATATGGTTGATTCTCTAACACCATTCACAACCTTTTTTTGTTTTCTTCACGGTTGTCTTGGAAGCAGCTGCCCACAAATGAAAGCAGCCCATAAACTATGTGTAATCTTCGGGGGCTCCTGTGACCTTGCCTGTGGCGGGGGACAGGAGGGAATGACCTCTGTTTTATTTCCCAGGTGGATACCCAGGCTGCAGAGGGGCTTTGCCTGGTTAGCCATTTGTATCTGTAATTTATCAGCAATCTCAAAATCCTAAAGGTTGAATTATGCATGTCTGACCCCTAGAAGAAAAGCTGAGTGAGGTTTCCCTGGGAGGCAAAGCTTTGAGGCCCAAATCTTCTCTCCTAGAAGAGGAGGCAGGCCTTGAATGGGCACGAGTGGGAATGGCTCATGGCTGCGGAGAACCTACATGGGGGCAGCCCTGGACTGGAGCGTCTAACTCATTCAGGGTCACAACACCCGCCTGGGCAGTAGCAGTGCCCCATTTTCCAGGCAGATCACTGAGGCACAAACCCCGCTGTTTCTTCTCTGGGCTTCTTGCCCTCACTTCACTATGCTCCCCATTTCCAAATTCTAGTGCAAGGCTGGTCAAACACACTGTGAGCCCGACCCCCAGGTTCTAACTCTGGGTGTGGGGTAGGGCGACAGGCTGTCCTTGGGACTAGATCCCAGGAGCTGCTGATGCTGCTGGTACCCGGCCCACTGGGTGGGGATCAACTGCCCCAGAGCATGGTGCAATGGGAGAGACATAGGTGAGGATCTCAAAATGGAAGGTGCCCGCTTCACTCTGCTGCCAGCATGCCCTGTTCCCAGCCAGCCTCCCCTCCTCTTTGTCTCCTCCCTGTCCACAGCCTCCATCTGCCCCCAGCCTCCATCTGCCCCTGTTTATGCCCATGGCTCCCCCTTTGCTGGGAGCCTGCCCAGAACACACCTTCTCCCCTCCTCTGCAGGGACCCAGCTGTGTTTGCAGACAGCTGTCTCCTCCTAACACCTGTTTATTCAGCTGGGTCCCTCATGGGAGACTCAGACCCAGTGGAGTCCACTGGGCGATCCAGCACACTCAATGTGCAGGTAAAGGGTGGTCATCTCTTTGATTGGGCTGGATTCTACTGCCATCCAACTCTTGCACCAGGTGGAGCTTCAGAGAGCCTCCAGCAAACACGATTCTCTCATGTGCAGAGCAAGTGGGCTGTCGCCATCACCCAGAACACGCCTGCTCCACTCCTCTGCAGGGACCCACCTGCATTTGCAGACAGCTTTCTTCCCCTAACACCCACGTCTTCAACTGGGTCTTCAGAGCAAGACTGTTATTGCCATCATCCTGATGCCATGTGCTTGGCTCTCAGGGACCCAGTCTCTGCCAAGCCATGGTCACTTGACAGCAGCTGATTCAGGTCCTGTGCATGGCCAAGGGGGACTGGGGAAGCTGAGGGAAGAGAGGAGGCCAGGGGACTCTGCACCCTTAGTCCGGGGCTCACAGGCCCCTCCAGACAGTGCACAGTCATGGCCGTGGTGGTGCTGGCAGCAGTGACTCTGGCTGGCCTGCGCACTGTTATTTCCAAAGACTGAGTCTTTGGAGCAAAGGAATTTTCATTCCTTTTACATTAATGAAAAACTTGCAGCCAGAGGAAGCACCCCACTAAATGACTGATACTCCACAAGATATGCACTGCTCAGAAATGTCTCCTAGTCAATGAAGAAGAGATAATAGTCAGTGGAATAAAAATTAATCTGGCTACTATAGGAATTAATATAAAAACATCAGATGCAGGACTTATAAGGGATGCCACCTCCAGCTAACCCTCCCTGGGTTAAATACCCCAGGGATGGTGATTTACATTCTGTGCTGCAGGGCTCTGCCGGCATAATCGATGGGGATGAGAAATGGGGCCACCCGGCCGTGCCTGCCCGCAGGGCTGGGGAGGGGAACCGAGGGGGCACAGGGCAGCCCTGCAGGCTGCTGGGAGCAACAGCCCATCTGAGCCGCCCGCCCCTTCTTCCCTTTCCTCTGCCTCCCTGGTAAGCCCAGGTTTGTGGCCCATGTGTTTCTGGAAGCCTGGGCCATGGCATGGTCCCACTGGTCCTTACCCCTGTGGCCAACTCCTCCAGGTGTACAGGAGGCGGCCTAGGGAGAGGAGGGCAGGGCAGGCTGAGCCAGGTGCTGCCCAAGAGCAGTGGGACCCGCACCCCAACCCTGGAAGCCTGGGTGAACCTCCTGACAGTAATCAATCACACAGCCATCTTTGCTCTGCAGGAATTACTGTCCCCAAGTCTTGGTTTAGGGTGAAGCTTGCCTAAGCAACTATTTATTCCCACTGTCCCAGACTTCCGATCTGCTGTTGGAGCTAAGCTCTTGTTGGGCGTTCCTGGTGTGCTTCTCTGCAGGGAGCTTCAGGCTGGGGCTCGTGCCCAGAAGCAAACGGGCCTTACCGCAGCTGCAGGGCTGGCTTCCCTGCTGTGCTAGGTGAGCCATGAGTTATCCCCACTCCTCCACGGTGAGGGCTGTGCCTGCTCAGTTTTGCCCCAGTGTGCGCCAGCCACACTTGGCAAGGGCTGGGCAGTGGGTTGGACCAGCCAGTGTCAGGGCCAGCCAGGCTGCTCCTGTGGGTGGAGGGGTGGGCAGAGAGATACCCTGTCATCTGGCTCTCGATGTGGAGGCCTGGGAAGAGGCCAAAGCAAGGAAGACAAAGTGTTTACTCCCCCCCTCCCTGCCAAGCCTCCCATGGTCCCTCAGCCACACTCTCTACTCTGGAGTTGTGGCAGCTGTCAGGGGAAAGGGCACCAGCCTCTCGACATGCCCTGCCCAGCCCTCTGCTCTAGCGTTAAGCCCTAGTCATTGCCCTTCAGAAGTGTCATCTGCTGCTCTGATCATACAGCCCCCAAGGGAAATTCCTGTAGGGCTGGCAGTGAGGAAAGTCTGGGGGAAAGGGAAACTCGGGTTCCTTGTTCTTGATGCCACAAGAACCTGGCCATTCCCAGGAGGCCTACTGGTGTCTCCTTTGCATCCCCATCCTGAGCAGCCTGGCCAAGTGCCCTGGTGGCCACCACACTTCTGTTCACACCCACACTGAGTGGGCCCAGCACAGGCCTCCATGCCTCATGTGACCTAAAGCCAGGGACAAGTGACCCTGAGCAATCTCAGGGACATAAAGGCCCAAAGGGACCACTCGGTCTAAGTCTCATCACAGAAAGACTGAGGTTCCACTGAGACTGGCCAAGGCCAAAGGGTAAAGCCAGCCTCCTGGCCCCACAGCAGTGCCCTCTGCCCTCTGCCTGCCAAATCACCCATGATGCTGGTCTAGGCTACCGCACAGTCATCCTCAGTCCTACTAAAGGGAGACACATGAACTCAAATATTATTTTCATTGTATCAGGAGTTGAATGGTGTCCCCCCAGATCCATATACTGGAGTCCTGACTCTCTGAAACTCAGAATGTGACCTGATTCAGAAACAGGGCCTTTACAGATGTAATCAGGTTAAAATGAGGTCACTGGGGTGGGCCCCAATCCAATATCACTGGTGTCCTTATAAAAAGAGGGAATTTGGACAGAGTCAGGCCCAGAGGGAAGGTGAGGTGAAGAGACATAAGCTGAGGAGAGAGGCTGCCAAAAGATCCTCCCATCACAGCCCTCAAAGGGACTAGCCCTGATTTCAGACTTCCGGCCTCCAGAACTGTGAGATAATAACATGTCTGCTGTTCAAGCCATGCAGTCACTGGAAACTGATGCAGACTGGAAAGAAGGTCCTGGTAATGAACTTAGAGCAACCAACTTAATTTTGGTTGTTGTTGTTGTTGTTGTTTTTGGGTGGGGGGCGCTGTCGGTGTTTCAGATTTTGCTGTTGTTTAGTCACTAAGTTGCATCTGACTCTTTGTGACCCCATGGACAGTAGCCCGCAGGCTCTTCCATCCATGGGATTTTCTAGGCTATCATAGTGAAGTGGGTTGCCATTTCCTTCTCCAGTTTCCAATTATTTGTATGCTTTTAGTTTTTATTATGAATCCACAGATAGGGGTGTGTTTATCAACGGTCAGAGATTCAGGAGAGGGTGCTGATGGGGAAGTGCATTCTAGGGGCCGAGGCCCTCCTGGGATGTGGGTTCCCAGATTGCTGGGAGGGCAGAGAAAATTGCTGGATATGTGGGTGGGCCACTGAGGTGTGGAGTGGATGAGGACGCTACAGCCCACATCTCCCGCTGCCTTAGAGATGTTTTCTGTGCCCACTGATGGCAGTGACCTTGATCAGGAACCCCATGATGACCCATACAGGGCACCTCCATCCAGCCAAAGAGATGGAAGCAATGGGCTATGGAGTGCTTGCTTGTCCTTTCACATAATAACAGGTCAGTGTTGTTCTAATGAAAAGGACTTTGTGGGCATTACTGCTGTAGGCATAATCACACAATATGAATTCTAAACAAAATCACAGACCCCCGCTTGGTGAAACTTATTCCAGGGGATTTCAGTGTATTGTTTGACACCCCATCGACTCACCCTGCTCAGTGCATTTTTGCTCTCACAGCAGCCCTGTCACTACTGGGTTTCAGTGGAGGCTTAAAAAAAGCAATTTCTCTGCAGGCCAGAGCTCAGCTTGCTGTGAGGTCACAGGAGGGATTTACAGAACTCACCACCTTTGGGAAAATGACCAAATATCTTACTCTGAAAATACCTAACATTTTGCTACCAAGAAAACATTTCCCATTAAATAGAAACCCCCAGGGACTTCCCTGCTGGTCCAGTGGTTACAGCTTCACCTTCCAGTATAGGGAGTGTGGGTTCAATCCCTGGTCGGGGGAGTTAAGATTCCCACATGCCTTGAAGCAAAATAAATAAATAAAACAGAAGCAATGTTGTAAATATGAACTTTTCTGGTGGCTCCAGACAGTAAAGGATCTGCCTGCAATGCAGGAGACCTGGGTGTGATCCCTGGGTTGGGAAGATCCCCTGGAGAAGGAAATGGCAACCCACCCCAGTATTCTTGCCTGGAGAATTCCATGGACAGAGGAGCCTGGAGGGCTACAGTCCCTGGAGTCACAAAGAGTCAGACACAACTGAGTGACTAACACTTCCGCTTTCAATGTTGTAACAAATTCAATAAAGACTTTGAATAGTCCACATCAAAAAATCTTACAAAAAAATAAATAGAAACCACTTCCACGCATGAGATGCTTCCCCTCCCACATATGGCAGACCCTCTGGAGTAGCTCTCACTGACCCAAACCAACTGGAGCTCCTCCAGAACCAGGAACCCTGTGCCCACCCATGTTCTCAGTCAGTCATCCTCAGAGCGGGTGCTGCGTCCCTGGGTCCGTTGAATTCAGGGAAGGCCAAGAGATCACCGAGGGCACCGTTCTCACCATCTATTACTCAATAACAAACCATCCCCAAACTGTCCTAAAACAACACTGTTATTTCTTTTGCTCACGAATCTTCAACATGGCAGGCCTCAGCAGGCTTGCCTTGTCTCTGCTGCACTCCACTTAGCTTAGGGTGGCTCACAGGCAGGACTGGAATCACATGACTTGTGTCGTGTAGAATCACACAGCATTCCTCACGTGACTGTATGTGGTGCTGGTTGCCAGCCCAGACCCTCTGCCTTCACTGGAACTATCCACCAGGACACAGACATACAGCCCTGTAGGAGCTGGGCTTCCTTACAATATGGCAGTCAAAGTCATATCACCTTCTGTATCCTCGCCTCCAAAGTCCCCCTGCATCCCTCCGTCACATTCTATTTATCATAGCAGTCACGAAGTCCAGCTCAGTTTCTAGGAGAGGGGAAACAGAATCCATCTCCGGATGGGGGTGGTGGGGGCAGGATTCTGGAACAGCAGGTAGGAAGGAAATATTGCTGTGGTCATTTGCAGCCTGCCAGAGGTCACACTGGGGAGTCTGGGTCAAGGGGGCAGTTTCCCAACGTGGTTCACCATCAAGAGTTAGGGACACAGTCCAAAAATGCCTCCCTACTGCTCCTGAAGCGAGTCTGAGCTAACACTGAACAGGCCACACCTGCGTCCCCTTTGGCCCCGTGGGCCCATCAGCACAAAGACCAACAATAATCCTCTTTCAAGATTCCTCCGCTTTGGCTGTCTGTGATGCCAGGACTCTGATCTATGGAATGCGTCATCAGTGGCATCTCCTTCAGCAAATGACCCATTCAAAGGGAAGATGTGTCATGCCTGGGGCATTTTATGAATCTTGTTGCTTTGTCTGGCAGGCTGTGATTCCATTAGGAACAACACAGCCAGCATGAGGTGATGCTGCCAGGGCAGATGCTTGGGTCAAGGGCACATGGGAGGGAAGGGTGACCCGTGCCATGGCTGGCTCCTCCCACCTACCTGAGGGGAGCCCTGGGTGGTCAGCTCCTCCGAGCCACGCTATTGTGGGAGTGGGGGCTGCAGGCTCAGGCTTGCATTCTACACTCGTGACACCTGTGTGAGTGACGAAACGACCCTGAGCTGGGCTCCCGTGGACCCCAACCCAAGGGAGGAGCTGGCCAGGCTGCAACGACAGCTGTCTGCACCCAGGACCCAGGCCCATGCCCCGGACTTCCACTGCCTGGCATGGGTGAGTGTGCACCACCGCCTGAGGCTTGTGCACCTGGGCACAGGTGACACCCACCTGAGGCCTCCTTCCTCGCCTGTGCACAGGTGACACCCACCTGAGGCCTCCTTCCTCGCCTGTGCACAGGTGACACCCACCTGGCAGCGCCAGGCGTCAAAGGGCTCAGCCCGGGAGTGCTGGATGCCAGGGGCACACCCTCTCCTCCTTCTCTTGCTCTCCCCGTGAGGCCTAGGACAGTGCTGGGCACACACGGGAGCCCGTGGCCTCCTGCTCATTCTCAGAATAGATCAAGGAAGACACGGACCTTAGGGTCTCTGAGACGGGGTGGAGTGGGCTGTGGCTGTGATGCTGGGCAGGGCTGCTGCGAGGACCCCAGAAGCTGGGGTGGGTGCCTTCGTCAGCGCAGAAAGGGCTCAAAGTGGTGCCTGCCCCAGGGTGGGGGCAGAGTTTGGGCAAGGGCTCCGGGAGCTGAGCGTGACAAGGACAATCCGCAGACGTCTCTCTCCCTCTTCCCCCCAACCCCGCCCCCCAAGTGTTCCTATTCATCCGGTGAAGCTCGACCTCATGTGGCCCAGCTTTCTGCCTCCCCCGAGTCCTCCCCTGGCTGGAGGAGGTGAGGGAGACTGCCTGTGTTCAGGACCCTCTCCCCACAACAACGGTCTCAGCCACCCTGCTTGCTCGCTCCCCGTTTTCTATGCCTCCCCAGCCCTCACACGCACTGCCTGGGCCTCTGGCTCTCTTGGAAGGACCTGCTCAACCTTCTCCAGTCCGCCCGCACCATGCACTTAGCCACAGCCCCCTGAACCTTGTGGACCCTCTTGCTGCAGCTGGAACCACTTCTCAGGCTTCCTGGATCACCCCCTCCAGAACATGCTGGAATGCACCTCATCTTCAAACCCAAACTCCAAGACCTTGTGCCTGCCCCTTATTCCTTGGCTCTTTTTTTGTGGAGGGAGGAGGGGCCTCATGGCTCGCAGGACCTTTGTTCCCCAACCAGGGGTCGAACCTGTATCTCCTGCAGGGGAAGCATGGCGTTCTAGCCACCGGACTGCCAGGGAATTCCCTCAGCTCTCTCGACAGGTGTTGTCTTTGTAACCACCTCCTCTTCTGGCCCCTGTGGTCCCTGCAGCCCGCTGCAACCCCCATGGTCCCCGCCCTGCCCTGACTCAGGTTTTGTCTAAGCCTGAAAGCTGAAGGACCTCCACCCAATGGGCCAGAAGTGACCCTCTGCTGTCCATGTGCACTCAGCTCCTGGCAGCGCTGGACTGCTCATCCACCTGCCTGTGTGCCCCCAGCCCCACCGCCGTCCCCACCCCCGGGCCTCTCCTTACTTGGCTTCCCAGACACACCCCTTCCTCTTCATCCGTGTGCCTTCCGTGTCTCCATTACTAAACATGGATGTGTTCACAAAGGATCCCCAACCTGGGCCATCAGTTTAGCGCACACTGACTCCTCAGCAACCCCATCCAGACCCAGCTTGAAACCCAGTCCATCCCACCCCCAACGCTCTCCTCCGTCCCCCGTCTACTCCCAGCCTCTCCTCCCCACTAAAGTCCACTCACTAAGATGCCCGCTCTCCATGGACTCTCTGCACGACCCCCAGAGGGCATCTCAGGTTTAATGCATCAAAAACAAACTCTCTCTTTTTTTAAATTTTTTTATGGCTGTGTCATGTGGTTTGCAGGATCTTAGTTCCCCAAACTGGGATTGAACCAGTGACCTCAGCATTGAAAGTATGGTGTCTTAACCACGGATTACCAGGGAATTCCCCAAGACAAACTCTTAATTTCCACTTTTCCCGCCCCCAAACCTTGCTTGTCCTTCAGTTATTCCCATCTTAGTAAAAGGGACCGTATTCACTCAGTTTCTCAGGACAAAGATCGAAGAGTCACAAGTGAGTCCCTTCTCTCTTTCATACCTTGAATCTGACCCAACAGCATGTTCTGCTGGGTCTCCAGAAGACCCAGAATCTCATCCATCTGCATTGGTCCAAGCTGCCATCCTCTCCAGATTGTTGCAGTGGTCTCCTTCTTGGGCTCCTGCTGTTGTCCTCATCCCCTTCTCACAGTCCCAGAGGGATGCTAGGGAAAAACTCAGCCCATTGCATGGAGCAGGCAGTTGAGGTCCCAACCCCACCAGGGCGGAGTCTTAGCAGCTGCACCGGTTCACCTGCCCCTGAGCCTGCAGCCTGAAGGGTAAGCGGTCCACAGCCAGCTCAGATGGGTGGGCGTCACCCATCAGATGCTCACCCACCCACCTCCGCTCACCCCACTTCCCTGACCTCAGCTTCCCCCTGCCTCCTCCTCCCCTCCCTCTCCTCCTCCTCCTCACTCCACTTGGGCTTCCCCAGCCTGCTGTAAGTGTGTGCTCAGTCGCTCAGTCATGTCCAACTCTTTGCGACCCCATGGGCTGCAGCCTGCCAGGCTCCTTTGTCCATGGGGATTCTCCAGGCCAGAATTCTTGAGGTGGTTGCCATTTCCTCCTGCAGGGGATATTCCCGTCTCAGGGATGGAGCCCTTGTCTCCCACATCTCCTGCATCGGCAGACACAGCCAGTGAGCCACTGAGCCAGTTGGGAGGCGCCCCGCCCGCCCCAGGACTGCTCTTCTTTAAATATAGCAAGCCTGTTGGTACTGGGGGCTCAGCACTGGCTGTCCCTTCTATCTGGGAGATGCTTGCCCTTGACCTCTCCTTTGCTTTGCCCAGATGTCAGCTCAGATGTTCCTCAGCGGCCATGCTCTAAGAAGCAGTCTCCCATGCTCTCCCTGCTCCACTGGGCTTTCCTTAGAATCCTATTATGTTTGCATGCTTGTATTTGTTGGTGTGCTTTGCACATGCATGTATGGGTTCACATGAATGTAAGCTTCCAAGAACAGGGAGTTTGCTCTTTTGCGTCCCTGGTGCCTAGAATAATACTTGGAACATGGTAGATGCTCAAGACATAGCTGTTGATTAACTCAGTAAATGAGATGATGTTGCATCCACATCAGGACATGTGGCTTCCTGGGTCTTCCCCATAGCTGTGTGCTATTCCACAGGTGGACATGCCCAGATTTAATTAGCTGGCCCCTCACTTGAGGACATTTAGCATTTTTATTCTTTTGCTACAATAGACAAAGTTGTATTCCACATTTTTGTACACCTATCTTCGCATTTATGTGTGAATATAGTGAAAAATCAATTCCAGGCTCTGCACTTGTTGGATCAAGGAGTGTGTGCATTTAAAGATTTGGTAGGTAATGCTAAATTGTCACCCAAGAGTATTTTTTTTTAACCAAACTATGATTTTTGAATTTTTAAAATATTTGAAAATCCATATGTCAAAGAATGAATTAGCCTCACTCCTTTAAAGAGTCCTTGAAACTGAGATCAGGCTCTGGGACTGAGTGTCATTTCACAAGGGCGAGGCTGAGTCTCAGGTCGTTCCTTGGCCGTGGCCATAGTAACCAGCACGGTCCAGCTGGCGTCCCACACCCCAGCCTCTTTCACTCTTACAGAAGTCAGCCTTCAGTGCCTGTCACTGGCTGACTTTGGGAAAAATTAAAGGGCAGTCACTGAGAGTGGAGGGCTGTTATTATTCTGCGTTGTCAGGAACTTCCTGAAGCACCAACCCAATAAGGATCTATTCAGTGCTGGCTATGTGCTGCAACGGTGTGGACACAGCCTTCAACAACACAGAACAGCTTGGCCCTCAAAGAGCTCGCGGGGCACTCGAGGAGACAGATAATGAACAGAAGAGTACATCAGGTGGGAAGGAAGGCTATGAGAAAACCAAACCAGCAGAAACTGTGTGGTGGCCAGTTTCAGAAGTGGCTTCAGGTGTTCCCGCCTCCGGGTTCTCACACTCCTGTGCAGTTCCCCCACCTCCAAGTTTGGACTGGACCTGGGACTTGCTTTTAATGACTAGGAAAGGCAGAGTGATGGGCTGGCACTTCCAAGACTAGGTAACAAATGCCTGTGAGGGGACTCCCCTGGCAGTCCAGCGGCCAAGACTCTGCACTCCCAATGCAAGGGGCTCAGGTTTGATCCCTGATTGGGGAACAAATCCCACATGCTGCAACGAAAGATTTGGCACAGCCAAATTACTTAATTAAAAAATAGAACAAATGTCTGTGAGAGTCTATCTCACTGGCATGCCCTCCCTTTCCCCTTGCTCACCTTGATGTTTTGAGCAGCACTAGGAGGGCCCATGTGTCAGGGATTGAGGGCAGCCTGGGAGGAGACAATTGCTGCCCACAGCCTCATAAGACAATCCCAGCCCTGAAAGGACCCCAGCCTCGCTTGCCTGACGTTATGAGAGACCCAGAGGAATAGCAAGGCCACACCCATATTCCTGACCCATAGAAACCATAAGATAAACATGCAAATACTGTCTTTATGTTTTGGGCTAACTTGTTACACTGCAGTAGCTAACTCACACAAAGGGGAATAGAGAGTTCCAGGGGAGGGGATGCAGTTTAAAATAGGATAGGAGGGAAGGAATTATTTGAGAAGACTTGAAAAAGGGAGAGACTGAGCCTCGGGATTCCAGGGGCAGAGGTGGATTCTGGGATGGCACTTACCAGGGTGGCTGGAATAGAGCGAGAAGGGCAAGAGGCAGGGGCAGGAAAGAGAGAGATGGAAGGATGTCATGCTAGCATTTTTTTTTTTTTGATCCTCAACTTGGGGAAAGGGGACTTTGAGCAAATGCACATTTCAACAGGGTCCAGGTAGGCAATAGGTTTAAGGGAAGGTGGGCGGGGGCGTAGCAAGGAGACGGCCAGAGGGGTCAGGTCCCCAGTTTACTTGAAAGGTGACCATAATAATAGATGTAGGGTGTGAGGGAAGAATTCCTGCATCTAAGGGCGGGTGGAGGGGGCAGGTGTGGGGAAACCTGGTGGTTGGGGTTCACAGGCCCCAGATGCCTGTCTGACCTTGGGGTGGAGGGCTGAGCAGGCAGTTGGATCAGGCAGCGTGTACGGTGTTTAGGGCCACAGGACAGGAGTGAGTGTGGGGGGACGTGAGGAGAGGACCCAAGGGTGGGAGTGAGGCAGGGAGTCTGTAGTCCAGCCGAGGACAGCATGGGACCAAAGTGCTGGGTTACCGAGAGTTGAGGCCGAGCACTGACTTAGCAACTGGGAGAGTCAGTGCAGAGTGAGTCCAACAGAGACCTGTCTGAAGGACGGGGAAGTAAGAGTATATTTGGACCTGGTGGGAACAGTCTAGCTGGAGAGGGACACACTCGGAACACAGCATCAAGGGAACCAGGCCCAAGACGGGCAGAGGGCAACAGCCCTGGGAGCTGGTGGGAGTCAGGGCGTCTGGTCCTCGGGAAGTTCCAAGGACCCGGGTGCCTCTGCAGCTCGTGCCTGCCCCCCGCCCCCCGCCTCACTGGCAGACGAGTGACCCTGGGGGTGTCAGCGGGGCTGGAGACCAACTGGGCTACTGCCTTTGGAATTTCCTGACCTGGATGAGGTTCCGCCTTTAATCTCTTGTTGCCTTGTCTCATGTGGTTTGTGAGAAGCTGGGGGAAAAAAAGAAAGGGGCTGACAGGCTTCACAGAGGGGAGGAGAGACCAACCCAAGATGTTTTAAGTGAGCTCCAAGGTGTCAGTGGGGAGAAGGACAGAGACTCAGGGGGCATGGGTCTGAGCTGAGGGTGCAGCCAGGGGATGCTGAGTGTGCCGGGCTGCAAGACCAGCCCCAGTCAGGCATCTGCTGTGGGGCTGGACTTCCCAAGCCTCAGTTTCTCCATCAGACAAATGGAGTGACTGGGAACACCACCTCACAGGCTGTAGAGCAGGAGCAGAAGGTGGGCAGTGAGCCTGTGTCCTTCTGGGAGAGGGACCCGGGTGGCACCAGTGGTGGCAGGGGGAGAGTGCCCTGGAGAGTCAAAGTGTTGCTCTGAGTGATGGGGGGGAAGGTGCAGAATCCTATATGTGAAAGTATAGACCTGCCACTGAACTGAGGAAAAACACCGTCTGAAACAGCATCTGCTTCCCTTCCTTTTCGTCTGGGCCCAGGAGGATTTGCTGCCTCTCAGGGACCAAGAAAGCAGGTAGTGAGAGCAGGACCCGAGGGCTGGATGTCTTGACAAATTGAATTTTCCTTCTTTTCTGGCCTCCTGGGAGAGATATTGTGTCCTGCATTGATGCAAATATATTCAAAGTGCACTTTTCACAGACTCAGAAATAACAAGCCGCCTTTCCACTGAGGCCTGAGACCATGCAAGGACCCTCTTGCTGACGGTGGCCCGTGGCTGGTCACAGAGTCTGTGGCTGGCACGGGGGCAGAGTCCAGGTGCCATGATGGGCGAGCCGGGGGAGCCTGCAGAAGGCATGCAGAGGGCAGCGACCCTAGGAAGCATCTAACGCACCCCTTTTGCTGTGGGGAACTAGGCCCAGAGAAAGCACTGAGCTGCCTGGGGCAGGCAGGGAGTCCTGGGCACCTGGCCTGCTTCTCCCTGCCCTACCCTCCAGGCCATCTCAGACCAGGTTTGCTTCTGGGAAGGAGCAAGAAGCTGTCAGCCAGCAGTTGGTCTTCAGCCAGGAGTTTGGGCTTTGGCCAGGAGTTGGTATTTGTTAAAAGAGATGGAAAAGGTGAAGCTGTTATCAAGAGGCAGTATCTGAGGGCTGAGTTCACTGCAGGGTCTCAGGAACTAGATAGCATCAGCCTGGCATGCCCAGAGGACATGAAGGAAATCTAGGGCGGTCACACATGGGAGCTGCCTACTCTCTGGCTGGCCTGCCTAGTGCTCCTGAGAGCCCGGAAGATGGAAAACAGGTTAACAAGTCCAGGAGGAAATGAGCAGAGATGCCTTTGCTGCCAAGGGCTTGGTTCAGCAACCTGATTACTTCTGGCTTCCTCACCGGCCTGAGGCTGGTAGTGATGGCCATTTCTGGCAGAAGGGTGTCTGGGTTTGGAAGTTGGAAAGGGGTTCTTTGGAAACCTTGGATCCTGGTCTGCACGGTTCTTAGCTTTGCTAAGTCTCAAGAAAATGTGGGCTCCCAGGTGGCCCCCATGGCTCGATATTTGCCTCTTGTTTCACAATGGGTGGGCTTCTATTTAGATGGACCCCAAGCAGGAGAGGGTTCTGCTGCTGAGAAAACATTTTGTGAACTTCACCACCCACTCCTGATTCACTGAACATGGTCATGGATTTTCCTTTCATGGGATAAATAAAATAGTGGCAGACTCGGCAAGGTCATTCTTACCTTCCTTTCCCTTATGATCTGCACTAATTGAGGCTGAAAAGCTAATTAAATTCCCAGCCTGTCTTGAACTAAGTGTGGTCAAATAATACAGTTCTGGTAAATGAGATATAATTGGCAGTCAGCTGGGGGGTTCTGGGAAGACTTGTTTTCTTGATTAAAGAGCCATAGGTGGCTGGTATTTCTAATTTTCACTCTGTTTCCCTTCTTCCTGCCTTACAGGTGGATGTGACGCCAGGAGTCGTGGCAGTCATGTTGTAACGCTGAGGCAGAACACATGAAAAAGAGGCAAAGCCCTTATGGAGATAGGCCTTGACATGGCTGAGCTGCTGAACCTAGGCCAGCAGCTGTCAACTTGCAGGCCTCTTGTAAACTGAGGTGAAACCAAGCTTTATTTGTTTAAGCTGTTGTGTCTGGAATTTCTGCAGCTGAAAGCATTGCTGGCTAATGCACACCACTATGACAAAGTATCAGCCAGGATCACAGGTGACAGTAAAACCCTACCTGCATTCCCATCACATTTTGAGACAGGGGTATGTCCACTGTAACCACCAGGAATGATAATAATACAAATAACATTTCTGAGTGTTCATTACATGCCAACTATCCTAAGCACTTGGCATATTGACCCATCTGATCTTCCAACAAATCCCATGGGGAACGTTTTACAAGTGTCAAAACTGAGGCACAGAGAGGTCGAGGGAACTTGCTCAAGTTAGTAAGCAGTGAGCCAAGATGTGAATTCAGAAAGTCTGGCTCCAGGATGCATCCTCACAGTCACATGTGATACTCACCCTCTCTCTCTCTGCAATCAGGAGTCAGGGGAGACCAGCACAGCCCTGATCGAGGCTTCTTGTCCTGAGCTTCATGGCTGCTGCATTCCTTCCTTTCACGCACTTCTCCCGGGAAGCCAGCTACCTGCTAAAGGAGGGTGGAGAGCAGGATCAGAGCTGGGGAACTGCGATCTGAAATGTGTGACAGCCTCAGGCTGGGGCAGCCTGTGGGGCGACTTCACAGACAGCCAAGACCTTGGGCCAAGACCCCTCCTCTGCTCCAGGGCATGTATGAGTGAACACTGTCAGTATTTTTCTCTTCCTTCTCCCATTTCCCCAGTTGATTG
This sequence comes from Oryx dammah, assembly GCF_014754425.2. Lineage (NCBI taxonomy): Eukaryota > Metazoa > Chordata > Mammalia > Artiodactyla > Bovidae > Oryx > Oryx dammah. Next base: position 2,089,635 of record NW_024080471.1, read on the forward strand.
ACCCCACGTCTGATGAACATCTTTTCCATTTATTTTTAAAGCTACTTTAGTATTCAGTAATACTGGTGAGTCTCATAGGCTGGGGAGCTGGCTGTCTCTTCTTCACCTATTATCACTTAGAGCATTTTTCTCATTATTCATTTATTTTTAGTGTGCTTTGTTGCTCTGCGGGCTTTCTCTAGTCACGGTGAACCAAGGCTACTCTTTGCTGAGGTGTGAAGGCTTCTCAGTGCAGTGGCTGGTCTTGTTGCTGACACAGGTTCTAGGCACACTGGCTCAGTAGTTGCGGTGCATGGGTTCAGTTGCTCCTCGCATACAGAATCTTCCCGGACTAGGGACTGAACTCCTGCACTGGCCTTATCCACTGCACCATCCACTGCCTGAATACTGCCTTATCCGCTGTACCGTCAGGGAAGTTCTTAAAGCTGTTTTTTTCAATTGTGAAAGAAATACTTGGCTGCTATAAACCCTTAACATAGTTCAGAAGTGTGTGAAATGCAAAGTATGATTTTCTGCTCCTATGTTTTCAAAGGCTCCAGGGCCTTTCCCCTTAATTCAGAGGGAAAACATTGCCTATGAGATTGGAGTGTGTCCTTTTAGTTTTCCCTAGCAAACGCACTCACCTTTGTAAGATGCACATCTCTTATCTTAAAATTAAAAAAAAATCAGACTATACATGGCATTCTGTAAATTGTTGCTTCTCCAAAAATAATTCATGGACTTAAGTTTGGTTCATTTTAGGAAGGAAGTACTACAATTCCCTCAGTTAACTTTGTGTCCATGGACACTAATTGTTTCCAAGGTGTTGCTTTTGTGTACTTGTGTGCTAGTTTGGGTTGAAGGGGTTCCGGCAAGTGGTATGGTTGTGTGCATGTGCACACCTATCACCATCAAATAGGTGTGACAGGCATGACCATGTGCCCTTTCTCACTGCTGTCCCAGGCCCTCTCCCACTGACTGAGGACAAGAGTGCTCCTCATCCATCCTCGCTAATTATAGATACTTTCAATACTTAAAATGTTGCAAACACCCCAGTCACAACATGCAGTACCCTAATCTTGGTTTCTAAATACAGCCCCGCTGAAAGGAACCAGGAACCAAGGCTCCTTGGAGAAATGATTGATTCCAGAGTTGGGACAGGGAACTTAAAAATGGGGTTAGAGGGACTTCTTTGGTGATCCAGTGGCTAAGACTCTGTGCTCCCAATGCAGGGGGCCAGGGTTTGAGCCCTGATCAGGGAACTAGATCCCATATGCCACAACTAAGACCCGGATGTTGCTGTTGCTGCTAAGTCGCTTCAGTCGTGTCCGACTCTGTGCGACCCCATAGATGGCAGCCCACCAGGCTCCCCTGTCCCTGGGATTCTCCAGGCAAGAACACTGGAGTGGGTTGCCATTTCCTTCTCCAACGCATGAAAGTGAAAAGTGAAATTGAAGTCGCTCAGTTGTGTCTGACTCTTAGCGACCCCATGGACTGCAGCCTACCAGGCTCAACTGCAGCCTACCAGGCTCCTCCGTCCATGGGATTTTCCAGGCAAGAGTACTGGAGTGGGGTGCCATTGCACAGCCAAATAAATAAATAAATTTTAAAAATGGGTTTAGAATAGCTTGCTGTGACAGAAAGTAAGGAAGTAATCAAACTATGATGGGGGTGTGTCAAAGAGACACAGGGGCAACCTGAAGGAGTTCCCATTGACCCACCTGGGATATTTTGAGCATCGAAATAAGTAATCACAGAAATGTATTATAACCACTGGAATTTAAAAACTCCATGCATCCTATGAGATTGCATGCTTGCTCAATCATGTCCAACTCTTGGCAGCCCTATGGACTGTAGCTTGCTAGGCTCCTCTGTCCATGGGATTCTCCAGGCAAGAAAACTGGAGTGGATTGCCATTTCCTTCTTCAGGGGAACTTTCCAGTCCAGAGACTGAACCTGCATCTCCCGCATTGGCATGCAGATTCTTTACCATCTGAGCCACCGGGGAAGTCTGGTAAAAAGAAAAGCAAAGGCTAGCCTTCACGGTAGAATGTCAGCTGCTGCTGCTGCTGCTGCTAAGTCACTTCAGTCGTGTCCAACTCTGTGCGACCCCATAGACGGCAGCCAACCAGGCTCCCCATCCCTGGGATTCTCCAGGCAAGAACACTGGAGTGGGTTGCCATTTCCTTCTCCAATGCATAAAAGTGAAAAGTGAAAGTGAAGCTGCTCAGTCATGTCCGACTCTTCATGATCCCATGAACGGCAGCCTACAGGCTCCTCCATCCATGGGATTTTCCAGGCAAGAGTACTGGAGTGGGTTGCCATTGCCTTCTCCAATATATGTAGTACTATATATAAAATAAACAATCAACAAGGATCTATTGTATATCAAACAGGGAACTCGACTCATATTCTATAATAACCTCTATGTGAAAAGAATCTGAAAAAGAATGAATATATGTGTATGTGTAACTGAATCACTTTGTATACACCTGAAAGTAACACAACATTGTAAATCAACTATAATATAAAATTAAAAAACTTCCTTCTCCGATGCATGAAAGTGAAAAGTGAAAGTGAAGTCGCTCAGTCAACTAATAAGTATAAATAGAACTTAGAAAAATTATCATTTGGCAACAATTGTAATGATAACTGATACAGACGAGGATCAGCAGCAGATGCCAGATTTGTGGGTGAAAGTTTGAACAGGAATAGTGGAATCACTGAACTTGTTTATTACAAAAGGAAAAGTAGTAACTTGGGGCTTTCCCAAGGCAGAGCGGGGGGGTCTGGGAGATAAAGTTATAGTGGTCCTTACGGGGGAGGGGAGGATAGACAGAGTTCTAGCTTCACGTCCTCCTAGTGGATGATTCTGAAAGCTTCTCAGGAGGGCCCAGCAGCCTCCAGTCCCCATGATGACCACCCCCTCTATTGGATTTTTTTCTCTCTTACTCCTGCCTCTTGCCATCAGCTCCCAAACCAACTCCTACCCCAAGTCCTATCTCAGGCCCTGCTTTGGTGGGGACCAAGGCAACCTACTTGGTGGGATGCTGAGCCCCAGGATGCCCATGCAGCTTGGGGAGACCAGTCAGGAGCAACTGCCATGGTTGAGTTAAGGGCCATTGTGGGTGGGACCGCTGGGTGGGGTTGGAGGGTTTGCTGATAGAGCAAGGGGGACAACAGCACAGTCATGGTGGCTCTGCCCCCAGGCTTTGGAATGGAGCACTGGAAGGATGAGGTTGCCACCTGCTGCTATGCGAGAAAGTTCCGGGCAGCACTGTTCAAGGGCTATTAGTTACCCTGGAGGTGCCTTCCGGAGCGTCAGAGTGACCTTCGTGGGCGGCATCAGTGCACAGATGCATGAAGCCATTGTCTGGATGAGCTCACCATGGAGGGAGTGGGGAAGAGAGGAAGCAACCAAGAACGGAGGCTCCTGGGACATTCCAAAGTCCACATGTCAGGACAAGAGGGTGAGGCCAGCCAGGGGACCAAGGAGGGTGGGTGGCAGGTGAGATGAGACTCCGAGCCAGCTGTGTGAGCCGGGATTCTGCTGCTGCTCTGTGGGTCCCAGCCAGGGAGGGGAGCGCTGCCAGGAGGGAGTGACTCACCCAGTCAAGGGCAGCCAGCAGTGTGGAGGGCACGACAGCCTGGATTCGAGCGCACCCCTCAGACATCCTGAGATCCAGGGAGGAGGGGTCGGCTGCCTCGGGAGCCGCTGCATCTCTGACGTGTCATTAGCACTCGGGAGGAGGACAACTGACCTTTTTCCATTTACGGCTTTTTAAAAATCTGTTTTCTACTTTGAGCAGATGTTATTTTTTTTGTGTAAGAAAAAAACAGTGGATTTTGTTTTATTTAAAAGTAAGTTAGGATATTTGTAAATTATATATCAGCTACAAGATTAATATCCAAAACATATTACAACAAACTCATACAACTCAAAAGCAAAAAAAGAATGAAAGAAATTTGATTTAAAATGGGCAAAAGACCTGAATACAGACTCACCTCCTTCCAGCATGCTTTGCTATACTGTGCGTCACAAATACTGCTTTTTATTTTTTCAAATTAAATGTCTGCCGCCAAAAAAAAAAAGTAAGTTAGGTTCCAGACATGTTGTAGATTCTTTAGGCACAGTGATGGGCTAGTGATAACCTCATGGCTCCCAAGGGCATCTGGGGACTTTACACCCAGGGGAGGGCAGTTCACCTGGGTTTTGGTTCAGTGGGGCTGGACTTCTAGGTGATCCTGAGCAGCTTCCCCTGGAGAGAATCAGACCCCCATTTCAGACAGCCTGTGTGGAGTCTCTTGATCCCTCTGTGGTGCTCCTGCCTCTGTCCATGAGGACGAAAGAGTGGGTAGGTGAGGAGCAGAGGGGCATCCCTGCTGGTCATGCTGTTTGTCTGCCGTGACCTTCCTCAGAGAACAGGGGTGGAGGTCATCGTCTCCTGGCCCCAAGGCTGGCTCAGCAGGACCATCTGACTGCCATCACAAGTATTCATGGTTAAGACAGATTTATTAGCATCACCTGCTACATGGTAACTGAGCACCCACTCTGTGTCATCCACCATTCTGGCTGCTGGGAATGTAGCAGTTAAGAGAAGATGCAGTCAGAGTAGGGTTAGGGACCATCTAACCATCTCATCCTCTGGTTGGATGGCATCATTGACTCAATGGACAAGAGTTTGAGCAAACTCATGAGACAGTGAAGGACAGAGAGGCCTGCCATGCTGCAGTCTGTGGGGCTGCAAAGAGTGGGACACGACTGAGTGGCTGAACAAAAGCAACAAAGGTCAGGAACAGGGGGATGACTGTGACTGTGGATGCAATGAGCAGAGGCGGGCCCAAGGCCCTGAGCTGAGCTGCTGCTACGGTCCAGTCCACAGTGCTTCTCCTAGCGGAGAACTGAGAGTGGCCAGGCCTGGGAGCCCCTTGCAGAAGCAGCCCCACACCGGGTGAGGAGTCTGAGGACTGGGGCAGAAAGTGCTGCTCAGGGCCGCGAGTGAGTGCCCTTCTCCCAGCCTCAGCTCACTCCCTGCCCCTCCTTCACAAAACGTTCCAAGCTCCCTTACCCTAACTGCCCATGCTGAGCCCCCGGCCCCACCTGGCATACTGCCCAGGAAAGGTGACCTTGGCCTGTACCACAGGGACAGGTCACAGGCAGTGGCTCCTCCACAGGACAGGCCACACTGGAGTCATTTACAAACACATCACAGGACAACTCCAAGCCAGTCGAAAATCACTGCGGTAAAACAAAAAAACAAAAACCAGAAGCCTGCTAACGCAGTAACCGAAAGCAGCTTTCTCTGGACCCTGGGCTCTGGGTGGTTTCTATGGTGATGGTTCTTTGGGGCTTTGGACCCCTGGAAATGTACGCTGCAGTTCTTCTCACAGCATCTCCATCAACTGTCTTTTCAGCTGAGTCTCCAGAGTGAGAACCCTCTCATCACTTTGTTGTTTTGTTAGATTAGCCTGTCTTTTCCAAACTGTGCACCAAGCGTGAGTTACCTTTATAACTGAAAAGCCGATACTTCTATTAAGATTCAGAGAAAAGTTTACAGTTTACTTATAAAAACAATAGAAGAGGCTCTGGCCAAGCTTAGCTGGGTAAAGTGGGCGCCCGAGGGGTCTTCTGGCCAGTGCCTGACCCACTGCGGAGCCTCTGGGTGTTTGGCAGGACACAGAAGTGAGCCGGTTGCCGATTCATGGATCCCAGGGCCTCTTGGTTTGGGCCTGGAGTCTTCTTGGCCTCTGGGTCTCCTCCTGTCCCTGGCCCCTCCCATTTTTCTTCTTCCAAAATGACCAAAAGAAATACAGCCTCCCATTTCAGTGGGAGAAAAAATTCATCTAAGTAGCCTTTTAATAAAAACAGAGTCTCTTGCTTGATCACAAAATCAATTAGTTGGTAGAGAATTTTATTAGTCAATCATGTAAGTAATTAAAAATATTGATTGATGGGGGCGCCAGGGGCCGAAAGCGGCTGCTTCTCCCCAGCAATGTGGGGCAGCGGCTGGCATGGGGGCACCGGCAAGTGATCCTGAGTGGGGGCTTTTAAATCACTCCCCAGTGTGCCTCTCCCAAGGTCAAACCAGGACACATTAGACAAGAGACTCAGCCGATCTCGGAGCCTCCATTTTCTCATGTGAAACACAACAGGGCTGATAATATGGGATTCTCTCGTGGACTAAATGAGACAGAGCTTGGATGGTGAGTGGCGTGGCTTGAGGGCTCATGACAGGGGTTGCTGTATTCCTGACTGTCGAGGAATTCTACGCCAAGGAATTCAAGTTCAGTCTTGTCCCGGGGCCAAGGGTGGGAGGGACAGAATGGTCAGGGGGCCTGGTCTTCTGAGTCAGGCCTTGCCAATAGGCAAGGGCTCTGCCGGGTTAAGTCTGACCAGAGGTGGATCAGGTGATGTGGGCGCCCAGCCTCCTATGCTCAGCACCCAACTCAAGTTCAAGGGGAGAGGAAACGGACTCCCTGTTGGCAGGGGAGTGGCAGATTTCTAAGACAGCATGTGGAACTAGAACACTTTTGTGGCCAGTTTTGGAAAATATCACCTGCTGTCTTGGATCCCTTCCTGGAGGCCTGAGGATGGTGTCCTCGGCCTTGAGAAGCACCAGCCTTGGGGCCTGCTGCGGAGGGATCATGAAAGGGGAACAAACTTCCACTGACTGAGTGCCCTGCCCCGTGTCTGCCTCTTCTTCATGGCACACGCGGTAGAAATCACTGCCCCGCTCCACAGATGAGGAATGGGGATCTGATGGCTCCATCACTTAACTGCTCTGTTGTAAGTTCTCTCCTCCATTCTGGGCCTCCCAGTCCCCTGGTCCAGTGGATGCAGGGAGGCCCACCTCATCCTGGGAGGCCTCTCAGGATCAGACTCCATGGGTGCCTCCCTTAACATCTAAGAGATCTGTGTAATGGACCAGGAAGATGGGGCTCCCTCTAGGGGGAGGGGAGGAACAGAGCCTGAGGGTCCTCTGTCAACAGCCCCTTCCTCCACCTCCTTGCCCACAGAGTGCAGCCATGCCTGAGGGTCCTCAGGAGGGAACCCCGGTCTGATGGGAGCCCAGGTCCTCAGGAACACCTGGGACAGTCACCCCCACACCAGGCCCTGGTCCAGCTGCCCCTTCCTCCCAGAGAACCCTGTAAATCTCACCTGTCTGGGCCCTAAAGGCTTGCCCCACCATGAAGGCTTCTGAGCTTCTTTCTTGGCACACGATTTTGCAAAGCCACCCTCGAAAGCGGGCCCTGGAGGTGCTTGTATGCAGGCTGTTCGTCCTCTGTAAAGCCTGGCTATTTGTTTAGACTAGCTGACATTTCCATGGTCTTTTATTAAAGAAAATATCCTGGGGAGAAGGCAGGATGTTTGCACACAGCTTATACCCTCCGCCTCTGGTCCCCAGGGCCCTGGAGCGGGTAAGGTGGTAGGGGTGCCAGCCTCTCCCCCACCCTTCTTCCCTGAGAAAGGAGGGGTGGTAGGCAGCCCCTACAGGTGCAGGGATCCTCCCAGTCTCTGCTTGGCCACATGCTCTGAGGGGCAGGACAGACAGAGGCCAGGCAAGACCACGGCTTCCTTCTTGGTGGACTGTGGTCAATGACCCCACGGGGGACTCCGGCCAGCTCCATCGGCTGTGCCCTCTGTTAGTCTTTCTCTGGCTCGCGTGTGCTGTGCCCTTTGCTCTCCTTTGTGTCTTTGTTGTCAGCATCTGCCAGGGGGTCCCCCATAGTCAAAGGGCTGAGTTAACTGCTGGCAGGCTCCATTCTGAGCTAAGAAGCCTAGTTATTCTGTGGGATCTGTCTCAAGGTGCCAGGGGCACCTGTGGCCAGAGGAATCTCCTTCCCCATCAGCCATCACCCAGGCACTTCTGAGGTGGCCGCACTAGGGTCTTGCCTCTCCTCCAGCACCAGACAAAGGTGTCACAGTCACACTGACTGGGGTGTGGGTCCCAGCCCTGCACAGCTGCAGACGAGGGCCTGCCTGCTGAGCGGCCCTCTGGGGGGCCCTAAGGTGCTTACTGGACCTTCCCCGGGGCAGCAGCCTCGGGGGGTCCCCATCTCCCTCACCATGACTGGAATGCATCTAGGTACGAAGTCCTGGAACCTGGCTTTGCAAGCAGATGGAACACTGGTGCCCTCCAATACTGTGTTCTTACCTGTCCTGGAGAAAAGGGGAGGACAGGATCGGCACCGTCACCCGGCGACAGCTGGCAGGGAGGAGCAAAGATCGGGGCTGGTATGGCCTTAATTAAATCACCCATGGGCCCGGCTCACAGTTATAAATTGCTCTCACTTCCATGGATCCATTTTTTAAGCAGCATCCTTCCAGGTCTGTGTAAACAAGCCCACACCCTCCACTCCAGCTCCCGCCTACAAATCACAGGAGGTGTTTCCATTTTAACCAAGATCAACTACTGACAATTAGGGATCCTTGGTCTCATTCATCATGAAAGGGCTACACATCTGTGGATAAGGAGAGTACAACTGCCTGCCTCCGGAGAGGAGACTGAGCCGCCAAGCCTGGGGCAGGCCCAGTGGGTGGGGCTGAGCAGGTGGGGTTGGGGTGGGGAAGCCTGGATTCTACTTACTGGAGGTGGGGATGATCCCACCTGCCAGGAAGCGCCCCTGTGGGTCAAGTATTAGTCTTGACAACAGATAGGGATGGGTGGAGTCCCAGATGCTGAGAGTCTATCTGAGGGGTCAGGCCTGGGCCTCCTCACAGGAGGGGTGGGTTGGGAGGGTGGGGGAAGAGAGGGAAAGGAAGGGGACACGGAGGGAAGAGGAGGGGAAGGAGGGGGGAGTGGAGACCAGCAGCATCTCGCTCCTAGACCAGAGCAGACGCCTCTCACCGGCCGCCCTGCTCCCCTCGGGTCCCCCAACACCCCCTTCACACAAGCATTAGCCAGAGCGAGCTTTCCAAACGACAGTCAGACCCTGACACTCCTTCATGCAAACCTCCCAGCAGCTTCCTGTTGCCAGCAGAATAAATTCCACATCCCTTCCGATGCCCCCCAGGCCCTTCATGCCCTTCTGGCGCCTCTCTGTCTTCAGCCACTTCTTTCCCTGGGACCATGCTGGTGCCCATCCATCCTTCCAGCTGCAGGTCCCTGCACGTTTCTTTCGGTTGGGCCCCCTCTCTCCTCGCCTGTCTGGCTTTTTGTCTCTCTCAAGCTCAAGTGTCATTTCTCAGGAGAGGCCCTCACTGAGCACTCCCAGCCATCCCGCGGGAATCACCTCCCAGCAAACCCTGTCCCCTCGGCCCGCCTGCCCCCTTCATAGGGCCTGCTGGTCAGAGTTGGCGAGCATGCTCCTTATGGACCTGTCGGCCGTCTCTCTGCTAACAGAAGTAGGGGACTCACCTGTCTGGCCCGTGCTCTGAATGGTTGCAGGCACATGAGTGTCGCCCCTCCCTCTACAGGCCGTCAGCTCATTGAGGGCAGTGCTCCTTTCGCCTCCAAGCCGGGTGCACCGTGTGAGGCCCTGACCTGCATGGGCTCCGTTCACTGGGTCACGGTGCTGATCCTCCCACTGTACAGATGAGGAAACACTGCCTCCCAGACCCCGTGCCCTGGAGGGGCGCTCCCCAGTGAGCGGAGCAGCAGCGGGGCCGGCACTGGCTGGAAGGCCTGTACGGACCCTCAGCCGAGGCCTGCTCCTGACCAGCCGCACATGGCCCGACGCCTGGCGGCCCTCCAGCTGCGGCGGACATCTGCCGCAGCTGGGCCTGGCCTGCAGCTCTGCCACGTGTGTTCTGCCTCGAACCCTCCACTGGGGACGCCCCTGGTGACGTGAGACTCACACTGCGATTTCCTGTGATGTAATTAGCTCCCCGGAGCCTGGGGAGCGGCCGGCTGCGGGCGGGCGGAGGGTGGGCTTCCCTGCAGGTGTGTGTGTGTGGGCACGTGTGCCCGTGTGTGTGTGTGTGTGTGCATGCATGCATGTGCACGCAAGCCTGTGGAGCTGCTCCTCGGGGACAGAGGGGTCTGGGATGGAGAGGTAGCCCAGAGTTGGGTCTGCTTTTTAAAGAGATAGTGTCATGGGCTGTCTAAAGGCTTTGGAATCTCAGAGGCTACGCTTTCTGATGTTCCACCCCATTCAACCTCTCAAGAGTCTCAGTATACTCATCCATAAAACAGGACAACAGTTCTACCTCACTCTCAGGCTCACCATGAGGATAAAAACGCAGGACAAGTGCTGAGGGCCACTCCTGCCTGGAGAAGGTGCTGGGAAGTGTCATGGAGAGGACTGGGGTGTGGCAGGAGGGAGACCTTGGGGTCCAGCACACTTAGTGGCGGGACCTCGGGGAAGCCGGGAACCTCAGAGGCCACCTCGTTCCCAACTACTCAGGAGGCAGCTGGGAAGGTCCATGAGAGGTTACAGGCCCAAGAAAGCTGGCCCGGTGCCAGGAGCTAGGGAGACTGTCACGCTCATGGCTGAAATCTAAGCTCTGTTTAGGCCTCCACTGCTGGGTGTGGGCCTATCTGGGGACTCTGCTTTTTCCCCTGGAGCCTCCTGAGATCTCCCAACCTGGGAAGATGGAGAGTGCCAGCCCTTGGGGATGCCCAGGGGTTCCCTGGAAGCTGGCAAGGGGCAAGAAGCTTCAGCACCTGTGCTACACCGCACAGAGAGGGTGCACCCACCCTTCCAGCCAGGCTTGTGGGTTTTCTGGGGCTGCTGGGACAGGGATGGGGTAGCTGAGATCACACACCAACCCCTCCTTCTCGTAGGGCTCACCTCCTGTCACCTCTTGTCGCGGGCCTCCAGGGTGAGTCCTCTAGAGGTTCAGGGTCCATATTGCTCTCCAAGGTGGTCTCCTTCAGCAGCCAGATTTGGGATGTGGGGAGGATTAAAAACAAGAGCAGTTAATCCCAATCTGCGTCTTTGTGTTAATCATTCAGTTGTCTCCAATTCTTTGCTGCCCCGTGGACTGTAGCTCGCCAGGCTCCTCTGTCCATGGGATTCTCCAGGCAAGAATACTGGAGTGGGTTGCCGTTCCCTCCTGCAGGGGATGTTCCCAACCCAGGGATCGAATCCAGGTCTCCTGCCTTGTAGGCGGATTCTTTACCATCTGAGCCACCAGGGAAGACCAATCCCAATCAGCTATATATAACATAGATAACTAATAAGGAACTCCTCTATAGCACAGGGAAGTCCACTCAACACTCTGTAATGGTCTATATGGAAAAAAATCTAAAAAAGGGTAGATACATGTATATGTACAACTGATTGTTTATATAACTTTGCTGTATACCCAAAACTAACAAAACATTGTAAATGAATTACACTCTATTAAACAAACAAAAACCAAGAGCAGTGTCAGAGAAGGCTCTCCAGCCACCCAGGGTGGGGGTCTTTGGGTGGGGGCAGCCCCCTGTACCTCCCAGGCCTCAGCCATGTCATGGGAGGTTGGTCTGCTCTGCCTGCTGCAGGACCACCTGAAGTCCAGGTGGCAGTGCTGTGTCAAAGGACGGAAGTGATAAAAATAATGAAAACAAGCCAGCCCAGGTTATTGTTTTGCCCTCCGTGTCCTAGTTCTGCTAACTCCCCTGGCTCCGGGCTGAGCTGAATGCCTCCCTGTAACCAGACGATGGACAGTTTATTCCTTTGTGTTCAGCCAACCAGAAACTCAGCCTGCGGCACTGCAGTCTGTGCCTGGCGGGCAGCCCTGGAGCCTCGCCCTCAAACTCAGTTTCCCCTCTGATTCGGGGCGCCAGCACGGGGTTGCCTCTGAACTCTCCTCCTGCTGAGTTGGGATGGGTTTTTCCTGTGCTCTCCGCCGTCTGTCCAAGCTGGCTTTCCCCGAGCGTGGATTGCTCTAGCTCTTCAGGTGCATATGCCATCTCAGGGGATGGAAGCTGGAGAACATTGCACCCATACTCTGTGTTTCCCGTGGCCTGGGCATATCCCCTCAGAGCATGAGATGGCCCGGCTGCCAAACCGAGGCTGCCTGGCCATGCCCTCTGCTTGGTGGGACTCCTTGAGGGAAAGCCTGCCGGAAGTGCCGGCCTCTGAACCCTCCTCCTCTTGCATCGCAGGGCATAGGACAGAGACCTTTTGCTTCCCACCACCTCTGAGGCCCAGAGCTCCTGCACAGAGGGACTGTCATCACACAGGCAAGATGTCGACCCTGGGGAGGCCACCCCGTCATGCCACACAGTCCCTACCCACTGGCCAGCCCATGGCCCTGGCCCCTCCCATTGCAATTCTGGGGCACCCCATTCTCTGAGCCTCACATGTACCCAGGCCCTAGCCACCAACAACACTGTTCCTTCTGTGTCCCCAGGTGAGCCTCCTCTGTGACGCTTCCTGTGACGGCAGGACTGGGGACAGGGCCGGTTCCCTGACTCTGAGTCTCTAGGCTGTTCTGCTCCAGGGAGGGGCTACACATCACCTGCCCCTCCCCTAGGCCCTGCTGGCAGGTGAATGAGGGCCCAGCAGCCAGGTCACCATCCCTCCATCCCTCTGCCCAGCTGGACCAGTGGACCACAGACCTAGTGATGAAGTCAGAGTCACAGGCTCCATCCCATGGGCCAAGCTCTGGGCCTCTGCCTGGGGACGAGTAAGTTCATGAGCCCATGGGCAGGACACATCTGTCACTCTGCTCTCGGACATCCCTGGTCCCTGAGCTCCTAGCCTGACCTGCCCCAGGCTGCAGGCTTCTGCTTATGGGATGGATCCTTCACTCAATGCCCAGAGTTAAACGGGCATTTCTTTGCTGCTTTTTCTTATCCCTGACACAGCTTCTGGGATTAATTATCAATACAAAGTCATATTTGAAAGGTAGTTATTAGAGAGCCAGCCCAACATGAATACCATAACTCAATAAACAGCAAAAAACAATGGAGATCACCAGACCGTGGACCACTCTCCTCTATGAAGACAGACACAAAAAACCTTAAATTATTAGCAAATAAAATAATATGCCACAATCAAGAGGCCCATCCCTCTGGTAAGTAAGGCTGTAACACTGGTAGAAAGGGTATTAACAGAGTCCACTCGTTAATGGGTCAGATGGTGGACAGTGTTTGGAGGGGTGCAAAGGGGCTTTAGCAGTGCTCTGACCTGGGTGGGTGACACCAGCTTAGGCACTCTGGAGAATGCATGGAGCTACGCATTTAGAGCTATGCTGTCACTGTGTGGTGCTATGCTTCAAAAACAATTCAATAAGAAAAGTAACCAACAGAGAGAAGATATTGCTTCAATAAGAAGCAACCAACATACAGCAAACTGAGGTCTAGCAACTTAAAAAATCAGTAAGAAAAAATAAAAATAACCTCAACCCACTCCAATATTGTTGCCTGGAGAAGTCCATGGACAGAGGAGCTGGTGAGCTTCAGTCCATGGGGACACAAAGAGTGGGACACAACTGAGCAGCTGATGATGATGACGATAGGAAAAGTGGGCAAGGGATAAAAAAGAGCAATTCACTAAAGAGGAAACATGAATGGTCATAAAAATGTGCAATCAACTGCTCAACATCAGTAATCCACTGAGAAAATACAAACAAATAAAAATGGAGTATCATTTCATACCCATCAGTTTGGGGGGAAAATGGCATCTGATAATCCCAAGAGGGGATGAAATGATGAATTGTGAGAAATTTCACACCCACGGACAGGGGTGCAAATTAATCCAACCACTTGAAGGATGGAAAAGAAATGTGTGAATTCGAAACAGTACATGCCTGAAGATGTGGAAATTCCACTCTTGGTATACGCCCTTGGATACCAGTGGGAAGCTGAATAAGAATGTTCATTATGGTATGAACAAAACTGGAAACAGCTTAAATCATTAGGGAAGCAGACAAATAAATTGTGAGATATTTATGAAATAGAATCCTTGCGGAAAAGTTAAAATGAGTGAATTAGATCAATGTAGATGAACTAAAAATTAGATTATAGTTTAAAGCCCGTGTGGCTTCACCATCCATACACGCTCATGGGCCCTTTGTGCGTGTGCGTATACACGAGTATGTGCATCTGTGTCTGTATGTCTCAAACTATGGAAAGCACCTTGAGTTAGGAGGAAAGGAAAAATTCTGCAATATTTTGTTGCTTTTACATGAATTTAAAACTTCTTAAATAAACATGACCAGATCTCAACATTTACAAATTCTGACACTGGTGTCTGCTACAGACCATACTTTTCTACAGTTTAAAAATTTTAAACAGGAAAAAAACCACAAAGGAAAACCAAGGGCGTGAACTGGGAAAAAAACAACTATTAAAAAAAGGCTGATGGATTTGGAAAAAGTGTCAGCTGCCACTACTCTCAGAACAGTGCAGGGCCCTGGCCAGGCTGGATCTCAGGGCTTCATTCATGAACTCGCCCAGCCCATGACTGGGTCTGAGTTTGCAGAGGCTCTCGGCTGACCTTGGAGGCATCTATGGGCACCCTGGATTATAGAGCTGGTCACTGTTCGATCAGGCTATGCAGGCTCTTGTTTCAATTCCAGCTCTGGTCCAGCTCTGGGCAGCCCCTCTGGCCTCTAACTCACCCTCATCATGGAAGCCACTTGGGGATCTGGTGGCTGTGGCCCCAGCCCAATGTCAGCCCAGTCCACTCCCTCCTACACCAGATTCCAGAGCCCAGACCAGCTCAGAGACTGCAGCCCTCCACACATCCCTCCTTTTCTGGGGCTTGAGGAGAAGCAAGGTGTAGTTATATACCCAAGCTATAAAAATAACAGCCTACATTTATCCTGCCCTTAGAATCCCCTGTCATCACCTGAATTACCTCTCACAACCATCCTCTAGGAAAGCAAACACCAGGAGACCAGGACCCCTTACAAAGGAAATCCATGTTCCTTTTAGCCCACTGAAGACCCAGGAACAACAAAAGGACCCAGAACAGACAAGGAGTGGGAAAAGGCTGGGAAAACGATTTGACATTTTTTTACTTGTCCCAGCCACATGGAAGTCAGAGAGAGCTCACATGTGAATGGGGATAACAATAAGTGGTGCCCCAGTGATGGCCCCGCTCCAGGTTGGGACTTCCTCCTGCTTCAGGAGGAAGGGCCTGGAGTAAGGAAGTGGTTGCCCTCGGGTCAAGAGAGGCAGGGTCCAGGCTGGCATTGCTGAGAGAGGTAGGCACTGCAAGGTCTTAGGCTGTCACCTGTTGGGACCTTTGCTCTCTAGCTCTGGTCCCTTCTCAATGCCTCACAGAGTGGGCAGCCAGAGGCTTCACCTGACCCTTGCACCCATCTGGCCTACTCAGGTCTCAGGAGCAGAGGTTCACCCGCCCCCTCGCAGTAGTGGGCAGGAGCTGGTCTCTTCATTTCTCACCAGCACTTGGCACAAACGGAAATAAGTTCCAGGGACCCAGCATACTGCCATGCTCTCCACAGCCCATGGCACTCTCTAGACTCAAAGAATTCCATGGTCACATCTGATTTTTCCTGCTGGAGCCCCTCCATGTTTAGACGTCAGAGTGCAGTGTGGTGAAGCTAGGGTGGCCGCTCTGGGCCCTGAATCCCCCACCCCCACCCCCAAGAAGCTGGCCAAGGTTTCTGCTCGCAGCGGACCCCAGGGAGCGAAGCTCGGAGCTGGGGAGCGCCTGAAAGGATAGTAATGCAATCACCACCTGACACCAAAAGCTTTTGCCACAGTATCATGTTCATGCCTTGTGACCCCAGCACACAGCTAGATAGGGAGCCCCGGCGGTGGCTGAGGCTCTTCTGGGGCTGGCGCCCTCCATCTGGCTGGCACTGGCTTCTGCGGTCCAGCCTTCCCAGTCTGACTGTCTTCTGGGCCAGAGACCCTGCTCAGAGGCCATGTCCGTGGCTCATCTGCAAGAAGCCAACTCTCAGAGGACATCTCATTTACATGCCCAGTGTCCCAGAACAAACTTGTGATCAGTAAGTCTAATCAATTCATGTTATTATGCACAGGTTCAAATAATACACGAGAAATAGTCTTTGTCATCTTTGGGGAAACAAGGTTGAGCTTAAAAGAACAGGTATACAACTAGGAAAAACAGGCCAGTTAAACACAGCAGGTGTTCTATCAGTAAATGCAAATCGTGCAAAATTCAGGTGAAGACCCATGTTTGGTCTTGCACAGGCCTGGAAGCCCTGAAGTGGAAAGTGGAAGGGGAAGCAGGTCAGCTCCAAGTCAGGGAGGCCTCCCTCCAGGCACAGGCTGCTCCTCCCTAACCCAGCAGCCCAGGGAAGTGGAGGAGGCCAGGGAGAGCTGGGTGCCAGACTGGACAGGGGGCCTGCCCAGACTTTCTCATTCTCAGGCTCCTGAGGGTCTGAATCCTGAGGGCCCAGGGCCAAAAGGACAATTGGCACATGTCCTGGGAATGCTCCTGGAAACCAGGCTTTTGCATCAACAAGATGGGTCAATCCTTTGGGCCCCACTCACATCACAGAGCCCAAAGTTAGAAGCCATCCAGGTGAGAATAAGGCTGGGAGGGCCCAGCCTCCCAGGGGGCAGAAGCTGTTATATTGTCTGTATCTCTGGACCCTGGAGATGCCCAGCCCATCCTAGGTGTGTGGTGCCAGTAGTCAATAGGACAGACATAGCCCTGCCCCTGGAGCTTGTGTTCTAGTGGGTGAGATAGACCCATAAACAGCAGCCTGAGTGGCAGGAGGGATCCCTGAGAGAGGAACCCCTGGGGCACAATGACGGCCCCTGACCTGTGAGGTCCCAGAGTCATGGACAGAGAATCAGACAAGGCAGAGAGCAAGGGATGGGAGGTATAGCTAGTCTCAGGTGTGGCCATCTTGAAATTCTTAACATTTTACCTTTGAACTTGTATTCTCTGAGTGAGGCTCTGGAGAAAAACAGAGCACCTGTGATCAGGGGAGACATGCAAATTCGTTGCAGCTTCCTTAATATTGAGAAATGGATTATTTCCTGCCATATCAATAAACAAGGACGTCACAGTCATCAGTGATCCCAGCCCTTCAGGGCAAATAGGAAGGAGAACAATACCTGTTATCTGGCAGCTATCAGACTGCAGCCACAACCTACGGTGAGCTCAGGACGTGAAAAACAAAGGACACTGGCCTCAGATAGCATATGAAAGGAGTGATTTCAGTGAGCCCAGACTCTTGCATCTTCTCATACATAGAAAGGCACTAAATGCCTTAACTTAGGACATCTGGTTTCCTTTAATTAACGGGTGGCACTCGCGGTAAAGAACCTGCCTGCCAGCGCAGGAGATGCAAGAGATGTGTGTTCAATCCCTGAGTTGAATCCCCATGGAAGATCCCCTGGAGGAGGAAATGGCAACCCCCTTCAATATTCTTGACTGGAGAAGCCCCATGGACAGCGGTGGGCTATGGTCCTAGGGTTGCAAAGAGTCAGACACGACCGAAGCAACTACGCACGCGTGCACTTGATGTTCAGGGCTATCTGACCTTTGTTGTAAAACTTCTGTATAACCTGACTCCTCCCCCCACCTCCCTGGAGCAGCTCTCTCAGGGTTACTTGAGATGCTGTCTCCAGGGCTTGAAGCCCTAAAAACTTCTGCCAAACAAAATATAACTCAACTTCTAGGTTGTGGCTAGTTTTTCAGTGGACTACATAGACCTTCATGAAGCCTCATGAGCATAAGGTGCTGGGTGGACAGTGTTTTAGGCCAGTGACTCAGCAAGGACAAGAGAGCTTGTCATGTCGATCACTGAGTAAGGGTGGCAGGGAGACCTGAGGGCCCTTGCTTTCTGGTAGAATCTGAATGCACTGGGCATTGGAGGGGTAAAAAACCCAAACAAGGGCCCATCGTGTCCTGTCTCTCTCCTGTCACTTTGACACTTTTCATATCAGTCAGCCACTTGGATGAGAAGAATGATAGGAGAGGGACTTCTTCCTCACGAGTAAGCTGAGGTTTGAGGGCGTTGGTCCCCTTGTGTCAAGACGTGAAATTAAAATAGTTGAGTTAGTAGTGTGAAGCATTTTCACTGTTCTGATGAGGAAAAAAAAAAACAAACATACATGAACATACAAGCTATAGAAGTCTTGGGAATTTGGGTATCAGTTAAATGTTCTCACACTTGCATTTAAAACAGAAAGGTGAAACAGTAAGGTTCATGCTAATAATTAAAATTAAAAATTTTTCTTTCCTTAGAATGACATCAAATAACAAATTAAAACACTGCAAAAGAGGAAGATGGAGAAAGAAAAGAAGAAGCTTCACATTTCGGTACTTTTTCCTTCTCTTTTGAATGTGGGGCCCATGACTCACTCTGCACTGAGCCTGAGCGAGCATTGTATTGGAGCCAAGGTGCCTGCAAAAGGCAGGTGGGAGCAGGTGGGGGAAAAGGGGTTGGTCAGAGAGGAGGCTGTGATAAGGGTCCAGCGTGGTCTTGGGGGACAGCGGCTGCCCACCAGCTGTGGTCACTGCAGGGAGGAGGAGGAGGGTGGAGTGGACCCCTCAACTGTGCCATTTAGTGCTCTCTTAGGGACAGCCTGAGAGTCGGGGTGCAGGGCAGAAAGGGAGCAGCCCCCTGCCTCATATCAGCCAACAGTTTTTATGTATCCAGCCTCCAAGTAACATTTCCCTTGAACATGGTTTAGAGGCTGCGTGGAGACCCGGGGCAAAAGCAACCCCTGGGCTGAGTTCAGGAACTGCCTTGAGTCCTTCCAGCCTGGAACCCAGAGCTCTCTGGAGGTCAAGAACACCTCCTCCCCACCAATGTCCACCGTGGGAGCTGTGGTTATGGGAAGCAGTTTGATTTCAACACCTCGCTCCACCCCTAGCCTGGAGGCCGTCTTGGGCCCTGAGTGAGGTCGGCCTGCGAGGAAGGTCCAGCATCTCTCCTTTCACTCAGCAGCCCTGCTCTGCAGCCCGGGTAGGAAGCTGACGGCCGGCTGGTGTCTGGGGAGCGCTGCCTTCCACTTGAAAGTGTGGATGATTAAAGCTGAGGCTGGCGGTGATGGAAGCGGCTCCATTAGCTCCAGGGGAAAGTGGCACATGGTTTTTCCCTTCTGCGCTTGCTCTAGGCCCTCCCCGGGGTCACACACACACACACACACACAGGACCTTGTGTGATACAGCCGCTCTGTGAGGTCGGCAAGGCGGGGCTGGGCAGGGAGGTTAGGGAAGTGGACACACAGAGAACTCAGGCTTCCCGCACAGCCATGCTGGACCTGGCTCTCTAAATGCATTATCTCATTTACTTAATCCTCACGTGGGTTCCTATAACTATTACCAGAGCAACTGCCGTTTCCAGGGCGCCAACTCTATCTCAGGGATTTTCAGTGTTTCATCTCTGATTCTTATGTGTGGGTTTAATTGACGAAGGGGTGGTAGGGATGCCTTCCATTTTTAAAACAATTCTTAATTTTTGGCTGGTCTGGGTCTTCGTTGCTGAGCGAAGGCTTTCTCTAGTTGTGGCAAGTGGGGGCTACTCTCTAGTTGAGGTCTGTGGGCTTCTCATTGTGGTGGCTTCTTTGTTGCAGAGCATGGGCTCTAAGGCACTTTGCACTTCAGTAGCTGAGGCATGGAGGCCTAGATGGCCCTCAACATGTGGAATCTTCTGGGATCAGGGATCAAACCTGTGTCCCTTGCACTGGCAGACAGATTTTCAACCACTGGCCCACCAGGGAAGTCCTGTCCTTCCATTTATTTAGATCCTCTTTCATACTTTTCCGCAATGTTTTGTAGTTTTCAGTGATTAAATGTTGCACATCTTTTATTAACTTTTTTCTTAGCATTTTATTCTTTCTGATTCTATTAAATGGAATTTTTCTTCATCTTATCTGCAAATTGTTGTTTGCAAATATATGGAAGTACTAATACATGGCTTTTTGTCTGTTGACTTTCTATCACAAAAACTTGCTGAACTCATATTAGTTTTCATAGTTTTTTAGGATTCCTTAGAATTTTTTATGCACAAGATTGTTATATTACTTGTGAGTAGAGATGGTTTTACTTCTGCCTTTATGATCTCTATGCCTTTTCTTTTTTTTTTGTCTAATTGCCCTCACTCAAACCTCTAATACAGTATTGAATATAAGTGGTGAGAGCAGGCATCCTTGTTTTGTTTCTTATCTTAGTGGGAAAGTACTCAGTCTTTTTACCGTTAAGTATGATTTTGTGGGCTTTTCATGGATGTCCTTCTGAATATTAGGAAAGTTCCCTTCTACTTGTTTGTTGATTGTTTTTCACATGAAAATACATTGTATTTTGTCTAACTCTTATTCTACATCTGTTGATACAATCATGTGAATCTTTCCTTTGTTCTGTTTTACACTGATTCTTTTTCAGATGTTATACGAACCTTACATTCCAAGATAAATCTCACTTGCTTACAGTATGTAATCCTTTTTAAAAATCATGCTGCTGGATTTGATTTGCTAGCATTCTTATATCTATATTCATAAGGGATATTGGCCTGTAGTATTCTTTTATCGTGGTGTCTTTGTTGAGTTTTGGAACCAAGGCATTACTGACCTCATGGAATGAGGTGGTAAATGATCCTGTCTATTTTTCGGAAGAGTATGTGAAAGGTTTGTAGCAACTCATCTTTCAATGTTTGGTATAATTCACCAGTGAACTATCTGGGCTTTGGCTTTCCTTTGTGGGTAATACTTTTCATTACTAATTCAACTTCTGTACCTATTATAAGTCTGTCCAGATGTTCTATTTATTCCTGAATCCATTTCAGTCATCTGTGAAATAGATTCTTTATCAAGGTACCTAATTCGTTGGCAACTTGATTATAGAATTTCTTTATAATCCATTTTGTTTCTGTAAGGTTGGTAGTAATGTTCCCTGTTTATTTCAGTTCTGACTTTAGTAGTTTGAATCCTCTTACTATCTCTCCCTCTCCTCCTCCTCCCTCTCTCTCTCTTTCTAATCAGTCCTCCTGTGGTTTGTTCCTCTGCTTCTCCATTTCTTCCTTCTTTTGTGTTACATACTCTAGCATACTGTTTTACTGTCCTTGCTGTTTCTTTTTACTGTATTTTTTAAAGTTATTTTCTTAACAGATCCCTGCAAATTACAGCAGACATATTAATGATCAGCTAATGTTTGGGAAGATTTCCTTAAATGCTTTGAACCAATAAGTCCTTTAGCCTGTGCTGAGGGACTCCCGTGTGTGTGTGTGTGTGTGTGTGTGTGTGTGTGTGTGAGAAATGGGGGAGGGGCATCTTTAGCACTCAGGCAGGCAGTTTACAAGTCTGCCTTAACTTTCACTTTCTGCTTGCAGAGAGCCTCAAGTTACATCAGAAGTGAGAGATTAGGTTCATGACAGGTTTTCCTAAGCATGTGCATAGCCCTGCACGTGCGTATGACGTTTTAGATTCCCAAGAATGTGCCAGAGCTTTTTAAAGCCCCCTGTTATGTTCCCTAGGCTTTCTTTTGCAGTTTTTTTGTTCAGCCTCTTGTCTGCCCCAACTACTATTGCTACCTCAGACAGAGTGAGAACTGCTGCTCATTGCTGTCAACAAATGCCTTAGGCATAGAGCTATTCATATGCAGTAAGCTTTGATTAAAAAAAAAATCATTTAAGGGGGCCTCCCTGGTGGTCCAGTGGTAAAGACCCAGCACTTCGAATGCAGGGGGGTGTGGGTTGGATCCCTGGTTGGGGAACTAAGATTGCACATGCCATGTGGTGCAGCCAAATAAATAAATAATTCAGGAAGCTGGAGGGTGCTAGAATGGAATGCAGAATGTGACAAAAGAATCTAATTGCACTAGAAATGTCTGACATTACTTCATGAAAAGGATGGGGGGGGAAAGGTGCTGATCTAAGTAACTTCAGAAATGAGTGGAGGGACTTATTTGGTGGTCCAGTGGCTAAGACTCCGTGCTCCTAATGCAGGGGGCCCCAGCTTCGATCCCTGATTGAGGAAATAGATCTCTCATGCTGCAACTAAAGATTCCCACATGCCACAACGAAGACCCAGTGCAGCCACATAAATAAATAAATGCATATTTTTTTAAAAAAGGAGTTTATAAGACTAAAAAGGAATGGTACACAAGTACTATATTCTTGTTGATATAGTCGTTCCTCACAAAAGTATGAGTTAACAATTCTGAAGCCATTCTATATGTATACTGAAACTGAGCAATTAAATATAAGGGTGGTTGATTCTGGAAGTCAGGTTTCTCTTTGTTGGAGTGCAAGATTTCAGCTGAACAAGGAGGGAAAGGTAGAATGATCTATAGCCTAGCCAAATTGACACGGAAAAACTAATCATTGCATGTAGTATGAGCAGTTATTTCTTTGCTTTGTCAGCTAAGAGAGCCTAGAAACAACAACACTCTAGTAACAACGAGCATACTCAGCACTCAGACCTTGGTTTTTAAAACCATTCTCCAATAAAAGGAGCCGGAGCACTTTGGAGAATAGCTGAATCTAGGCTGGGGCATCTTGCAGTGCCAGAAAGTGAGAAAATGGTAAAAACAAAAGAGAAAAAGAAAAAAAATCTACAATGATGGAGCTAAAAGGAGAACAGGAGTCAAGTGAAAGAGTTCTCATGTCCAAAGCTGGAATAATTTGAGTGACAAAATAAACTAGTATTGGATTATA
The DNA here is from genome assembly GCF_014754425.2 of Oryx dammah. NCBI lineage: Eukaryota > Metazoa > Chordata > Mammalia > Artiodactyla > Bovidae > Oryx > Oryx dammah. The sequence continues at coordinate 2,112,097 of NW_024080471.1, forward strand.
ACCCAAAGTATAAAATAAATATTGATGATTCCTTACTGATATAAATAAAAGTGAAAGTGAAAGTGTTAGTCATTCAGTACTGTCTGACTCTTTGTGACCCCATGAACTAGAGCCCTCCAGGCTCCTCTGTCCATGGGATTCTCCAGGCAAGAATACCGGAGTGGGTTGCCATGCCCTTCTCCATGGGATCTTCCCAACCCAGGGATTGAAACCAGGTCTCCTGGATTGCAGGTGGATTCTTTACCACCAAGCCACCAGGAAAGCCTTATATAAATAAATACTGAGTAAATAAATAAAATGGGAGAAGAGACAAATATCACATGTAGAAGAATTCCAGACAATTGTAGATATTACACACTTGGAAATAGAGTGTAATTCCCACTCCTTAAGTGTGGGCTGTTCTTAGTTACTTGCTTTCATAGAATATGGTATACTTTGCAAAAACAATAAAAAGTCAGAGGGAAGGAAGAAAGAAAGGAGGGAGGGAGGGAAGAAAGGAAGGGAGGAAGAAAGGAAGGGAGGAAGAAAGAGAGTAATTTTACAGTAGAGGAACCTCACAAATACTATCTCAGCCAAGTGACCAAGGTCAGTATTGACAATCCCAAGACATATTAACAGTGAAGACCATTGACATGATAGAATGAGATGGGCCTTTTACCTCTGTGGTCTTCATTTCCCAAACACAGAGAAGACTCTAAACATGGACATCACCAGATGGCCAACACCGAAATCAGGTTGATTATATTATTTGCAGCCAAAGATGGAGAAGCTCTATACAGTCAGCAAAAACAAGACTGGGAGCTGACTGTGGCTCAGATCATGAACTCCTTATTGCCAAATTCAGACTTAAACTGAAGAAAGTAGGGAAAACCATTAGACCATTCAGGTATGACTTAGATCAAATCCCTTATGATTATACAGTGGAAGTGAGAAATAGATTTAAGAGACTAGATCTGATAGATAGAGTGCCTGATGAACTATGGATTGAGGTTCGTGACATTGTACAGGAGACAGGGATCAAGACCATCCCCATGGAAAAGAAATGCAAAAAAGCAAAATGGCTGACTGGGGCGGCCTTACAATAGCTGTGAAGAGAAGAGAAGCGAAAAGCAAAGGAGAAAAGGAAAGATATAAGCATCTGAATGCAGAGTTCCAAAGAATAGCAAGAAGAGATAAGAAAGCCTTCCTTAGCTATCAATGCAAAGAAATAGAGGAAAACAATAGAATGGGAAAAGACTAGAGATCTCTTCAAGAAAATTAGAGATACCAAGGGAACATTTCATGCAAAGATGGGCTCAATAAAGGACAGAAATGGTAGGGACCTAACAGAAGCAGAAGATATTAAGATGAGGTGGCAAGAATACACAGAAGAACTGTACAAAAAAGATCTTCACGAC